>NC_057813.1:385939625-386239625 GCF_018294505.1 Triticum aestivum
GACCCCGACCCCGACCCCGACACGGCACCCCGACACCGACACGACACCCCGACCCCCGACACCTCCTGAAAAGGTGTTCTTTGGCCTTCCAGAGACCGACGGGGTCATATATTTGTGAATTATTAGTTAGGTCATATATTTTTCGATTTTGTTATGAAAAACATCATATATAATTGTGTTGATCGGGTAGTTTTAAATGTGCAGTTGTTTATGTTGTACTTGATGATGATACACTTAAGTGATATACATATTATTATTCATGTCGGTACTTTTTTTTCATGTTGTACTAATTTCGTTTATTCTTTGTCATGGCAGGTGTTGAAAGATGGTGGGCGCTGGTCGGGAGCGTGTCGAGGCCCCTTCTTCGTCGGCGCGTAGTGTGAGGTCTTCCATTCCACACGCACCTCTCCGCTGAGCGTTGTTGGACAGTATGGCGACACCGTCGGGCCCTTCTTCGTTGACCGCGGTGCCCAGCAGGGGACGAGGTAAGAAGAAGGGCCGAGGTGGAGCACGTGGTCGCAGGAGAGGAGGTAGGGTGACTCTTTCGGTGCCTTCCTCGCCGCCGCCCCCAGCTGTTTCACCCGAGCACGTGACTGCTAGGGTGGACTCGTCTAAGGAGGAGGCTACACGGACTCCGGTCAACGAGCCTCCGGTCCACGGGTCTTCGGCCCATGAGCCTCGGGTCGACGGGCCTTCGGCCCACGAGAGTTGGGCCCACGAGACCCATGAGGAGCACACGTCTGGATGGGGTACTTGGTCGGGTCAGCCTGAGGATGGCGGGGAGCCGAGTGGCCATGCTGATGATGGCGGGGAGCCGACTGATTTTGAGGAGGAGGGGGAGGAGGGGGGGCAACGTCTACCAGCATGGTGCTACATGGCTCCCGTCCGTGCCGGCGACCCGCGAGCAGAGGTGGTTGATTTTCCCTGATGGGGAGAGGTAAGTGCATTTAATCTTTTTGTACCTTCTGCATTCACGTTTCTTCAAATAACTAATGTGTTGGCCTTGTCATGCTGCAGGGGTTGGGACCACCATGAAAGTGTCCACCGGCCCAACTCCGTCCTTGGAGTTCTGATTCCGCAAAACTTTCCGGGGTTTGTCACGTTGCCTGGTGAGGGTCGGCTTCCAGAGGTTGGATTGAGTTGGGAGCACTACTTGGCTGCCCTGGCCCCGTCGAGTGAGATTATCGACGGTGTCTTGTGCAAGACGAGGGCAGACATGGTGATCAGAAAGTTCTGGGTAATTTCTCCTTTACACAATTAGAAATCTTCAACTAGCTAGTTATTAATTGTACTAATCAATATTGTCTCATTTGATTGCGGACATTCTACAGGTGTGAGGAGGGATACGAGGAGGAGGCGGCAGATGTTATCCACAAGGAGTGCAAGCACCTACTTCAGAACTTACGGCATGAGGCTCGGGTGCAGTCTGTTCGAGACTACTACGGCGACCGTGGTATCAAGAAGTCCAAGTGGGAGTGCCGCGATAAGTTCTTGAGTAAGGAGAAGTACATGAAGGTAATTCTTAAGGCCTTGTACTTAATTCCTTCATTTAGTAATTCATAGCCGTAGCGCTGAAGTTTCTATTTGCTAACTTAGGCCCCTCAGATATGGTGTGCGGATCGGATGGATTGTTGGGAGGTGTTGGTCGATGGGTGGTGCTCAAAAGAATGGCGGGCCACCCACAACGAGGCCAAGGACAAACGTGCCCAAATGGAAGGTGTGCCACACCACCAAGGCAGCTCCAACTTATTTTAGTACGGGCGGAACTGGGTATGTGGTTTGCTTCATGATTCATGCAATTCATTCATCATGCTAGCTTTAGCCCTTTAATTACTAATTTACTTTGTTTCTCTCTTTCAGGCATGCTACAATAAGGCGGATAAGGTGCCAGAGGTGTACGACCTGTATGCCATGGCCCACACTGGCTCTTACAAGAAAGTCAAGGCATTCTCTGCGTCTGACCTCGATGATCCAAAGAACTTCACCAGCATCTCCGCCCACGACAAGCTCGTGCAATATAGAGATCAGGGGAAGGCGAGGAAAGGGGAGGACTTTAACCCGAGCCAGGGTCCCATTGATACAGAGTTGCTGATGATATCTGGTGGCGGGAGGTCCCATGGCTCCATAGCCATGGGAGATGGACTTATCCGTTGTCCTAGCACTCTCCCGGAGATCAAGGCGCGCCAGTCGAGCTCCGCTCCTGAGATAAGGCCTCGTGAACGGCCAGTCCAACTCGCCATCAAGGTTAGTTATACGTACTCAGCTATCTTTCTCCATTACATTTTGTGCGCTTCCATCAATGATTACAAATGGTCATGTGAGTGGTGTTGCAGGCTGCTATACAGAGTGAGAGAGATAGAACGGAGAAACTTCTGGCGGAGGCGGCGGAGAGGCAGCGGGAGTTGGAGGAGAGGACGACAAATATGTTGGAGGAGGAGAGGGCACGGAATGACATGCATGCAAGGGCCATGTATGAGCTCCTTGTGGTAAGTTTCTTCTGCAGATTACTTGCTAGTCTTAACATTTGAGTCTCATTACTAACTAGTATGACTCTGTTGTGAAAACCAAATGTGCAGTCTGTGTGCGAGAAGTCCGGTCAGACCGCTCCGCCGATACCAGTGATTCCTCCTGGGAGCACGGTGAGTTTAATTTGAATGGACATTACTTGCTAGTCTTAACATTTGAGTGTCATAATGCTAACGAGACATTGGAAATGATCTTTGGTGCAGTTTAACTCCAGAAACGCATCGCACGATCCTTCTCCAGCTACCGGCACGAGCCAGCCCGCTCCTACACCTTCCTGATCACGGTAAGTTTCTCTAGACTTGGACTTAGCTTTATTTCCTCCAATATGCTTACCATAATGACCTAGAGTTAGCTTCTTTTCCTTCAAAATGACTTAATAAGCCTACTTATGTCAAAAATTGCATAATTAACTTAGTTAGCTCATAGACGATCCATTTTACCTAAGTTAGCTCTAATATGACTCATTTTACCTTAGTTAGCTTACAAGTGATCCAATTTATCCAAGTTAGCTCTAAAATGACCCATTTTAGTAGATTAGCTTGTAAATGATCCATTTTACCTACGTTAGCTTTAAAATGACCCATTTCACCTAGGTTAGCTCCAAAATGACTCATTTCACGTAGGTTAGCTCCAAAATGACCCATTTCACGTAGGTTAGCTCCAAAATGACCCATTTCACCTAGATTTGCTCCTAAACGATCAATTTCACCTAAGTTAGCTAAAAACGATCCATTTCACCTAAATTAGCTCTTAAATGATCCATTTCACCTAAGTTAGGTCATAAACGACCCATTTCAACTAAGTTAGCTCATAAAAGCTCATAAATGATCGATTTCACCTAAGTTAGCTCAAAAACGATCCATTTCACCTAAGTTAGCTCATAAATGATCCATTTCACCTAAGTTAGCTCATAAACGACCCATTTCAACTAAGTTAGCTCATAAATGATCCATTTCAACTAAGTTAGCTCATAAACAACCCATTTCAACTTTGTTAGCTCATATATGATCCATTTCACCTAAGTTAGCTCATAAATGACATATACTTCTTGTTCTAGTCTTCTTCTTGTTCTAGTCACCTATTTCTAACTTTCTTATTTACCATTTTGTAGATTTCATTCACTTCATGGAAGCTAGCTTGCTATGATGGAGTGCTTGCTTTTCCTTTGATGAAACTTTGCATTGTATCTAGCTTGCTATGATAGAACTTGCTATCTTGACGAAACTTTGCATTGTAATATGTATATGGATAGAACTTGCTTATGTATGAACAATGTGTATGGATGGAACTTGCTTATGTATGAACAATGTGTATGGATGAAACTGATGTGATATGTGATATGAAACTTATGTGCTGGATATGTGATATGGTAATATATCTATATATGTCATATATATTTGCTGTGAAAATTGTTGGATTAAAAAAAACAGAAAAAAAAGAGACAATATGCAGGCTCTTTGCCGTCTGCCACCGACGGCAAAGGGCTCATTGCCATCAGCAGCGGACGGCAAAGAGGCCACATGGCAGGCAACTGTGCTTCCTGGGAGGCTGACCAATTTGGTCAGTTTGCCATCAGTAGCTGACGGCAAAGGCTTTGCCGTCCGCAGCGGACGGCAAAGGCCTGCCGTTAACCACCTAACGGAGTAATAGCACATTTATTACCATCCGTCTTCTTTGTCGTCCGCTGCTGATGGCAAAGGCCCCTTTGCCGTCAGCTGCCCGAAGTAGATGGCAACGCAGCTCTTTGTCGTCCCCTGCTTTGCCGTCACCTTTTGCCGTCCGCCATCTATGCCTTTGCCGTCCGCCGTGGCAGATGGCAAAGTAGCAGATTCCTGTAGTGATGACATGATATAAATATACGATGTGTCTATTAAAGTGGTTGGCATGCCATAAATCACAAACATGCCGTCGAAGGAAACATGATGGCATGATATAATTCACGGATAGAATGACATAATTTAAAATATGATGACTATGTAAACAGGATGAGATGATATAACTATATTATGTCTTTAGAAAATGGGTTGGCATGCCATAATTCAGATACATGCTGTCTATGTAAACATCATGGCATGACATAATTCAAGTATATGATTTATATACTAAGGAAGTGAGCAGAGGGCAATTGCATATATGATGTGTCAACTAAGGAGATGGCATTCAATATTGTGTATATGATGTAAAAAATAAGCATTGCAATACAACATATGCATTATATGAGTAATATAACCCTGCCAAGTTTGAGCATACACCTCAGGGGGATAATAGGAGTGGTCATCTGCCTCTGAATCCTCCTCTGAAGAGCTATCTGTAACCAGCAAGATATCTGCTTCAGCAGGTAGCATTGTGTGCTCTGAAGACCTTGTTTTCACTCCAGATTTCTCCATCACCAATTCAAATGGCTGATGCACAGGAAGAGCAGTTGAATATACAAACATTGTCGACAAAAGCAATGAGAAATACAAAAAAGGACGGCATGATATAATTCACATATATGACGCTTGCCTAAACAGCATGTCATTGCATAATTCACATACATAATGCCTTGCAACAAGATAACATTGCATAATTCACATATATAATGTCTTGCAACAAGATGGCATTGCATAATTCACATATATGGTAATTAGACACTAAACAGGTGGCATTCACACAAAGCATGTCTAAACTAAGCAAATGACATAGCAATGCAACATACCATACGCACGATATGAGTAACATAACCCTGCCAATTTAGGGCATGCACCTCAGGGGGGAAATATGACTGGTCATCTGTCTCTGAATCCTCCTCTGAGGAGCTATCGGTAACCAGCAAGACATGCGCTTCGTCAGATAGCATTGTCTACTCTGAAGACCTTGTTTCCACTCCAGATTTTTCCATGACCGTGCCGAATGGCTGATGCACAGGAAGAGTAATTGAATGCACTAAAATTGTTAACAAATTTAACACATAATAAAAAAATGATGGCATGATATAATTCACATATAAGATGACTGGCTAACCAGGGTGGCATTGCAAAATTCACATATATGATGCCTGGCTAGACAAGATGGCATTGCATGATTCACATATACGATAAAGAAACAAAACAGATGGCATTGACACAAAGCATGTCTAAACTAAGCAGATGACATTTTTAATGTATACAGTAAGCAATGCAAGGCACCATATGCATGATATTACCAACATCGGCATGCCAAGTTAGAGCGAAGACCTCATGGGGTAAATAGGAGTGGTCTTCTCCTTCTGAGTCCCCCTCAGAATAGTTATCTTCCTCTTGATTACGATCCGAAATGGGTGGAGGGGGGATGCCTTTGCATCCACCATGGAACAACGTCTGCATGAATTTTTTTGCCACGCAAGGCTCGTCTCTTTTGCTCTACATGATCAGTTCCATTGTGTACAATAACTGGCATGCATAGGAATAAAACATAGTGAGATTATGTAAGGAGTGCATGCACAAATCCAGAGTGATGGTAGCAAACTGTGGATAGACCCAAAACCAATTATAGCAGGCAGATAATAGCTTTAGTTTAAAAATACAGATAATGGCTACTTTAATGTTTGTTTGCACCCAACATGAAACTCATAGTAGACACCGGAGATTAACCAGATAGTAGACAGATAGTACTGATTGCTACCCCAATATGTACCCCACAACCATTTAAAAACTCAAGTTTCAGCATTAGTTTGGACCTGACTCGGAGTCTAATAGGTGAACACGATGATAATGTAGCATGTCATCATATTAAGCGACACATAACGTAAGTAGACACGGAAGAGTGCGACCTCTCTTGCGGACCCGTGTAGTCCTCAAGGTCATCTGCTCAGTTGATGATGGTAATGCAGTTGTCGTGGCTACCGGCGGCAGGGAAGAAGATCTGAGGCGGCGAAAGACAGTCTGGAGAGTGGATCCCTGCTATAGTGAACCCTTCCGTCGTTGGAGCAGCTGAGCTGGGGTGGAACACAGCGCCGCAGGAGCAGGACAAACCACACAAGGTTTTCTTTGACACATATCTGTAACAGAAGTAATTGAGTAAGGGCTTGTTTGAATTTCAGGATTCTAACAGTGCAGGGATAGGAAATAGACAGGAATAGGATAGGAATGCACGAGCAAAACAGAGAATTTAAAAACACAGGATTTCTGCCAATCTGGGTGTTTGATTCACAACAATTGGCAGATCACAGGATGCAAAAAAGCATGGTGAGATTAAGTCAAACCACAAGAAAATGTACGGTTATAATGCTATTATGCTACTATCTCTTAGTCTTGTGCTTGATGAATAGGAATATGAAAAGGAGGAGAAGTGGAAATTAGAATTCCTACGGTTTTTCTTTCAAGGAGACACTAAAGGAACAAATCCTACAATTTTCCTTTGCTCCATTCCTTTTCACCAAATTCATGAAGAGTAGTACCATAGGAAACTTTCCAATTCCTATGTTTTTCATTCACTTTTCCTTTCAAGCACTGGAGATTCTAGTAGGAAGGCTTGAACAAGGAAAATCCTACACTAAAAAAATGTTTTTGTGCTACTTCTATTACTTTGGACCCAGGCCACTGCCATACTAGCTCAACTCCCAGGCCCATCGACAAATGCACAGCTCAAACGCGCATAGATAAATAATGATGGCGTTCAAGAGAGTCCATCACGGATAGCTAAGTTTCCTGGTACCTCACTGCTTTTCATATAGTAGGATAAAATAATCGTATTTCCCGTTACCGAGTGCTCAGTGGACAATATATATAACAAGTAGAGTAAAAAAGAGATGCAACAAGTGTACAACCTCTTTGACGAAGCCATGTCGATCTCAGCGTGATTGGGTTGGCCGGTGAGGATGCTCCAGCTGACTTTGCTGTCGGAGGAGGGGAAGAAGATCTTAGGCGTATGGAGATGGAGCCTGAGGTACTTCTCCGCTGTGATGGAGGGTTTCATCGTTGGAGCAGCTCCGGTGAGTTGTTCGACGACGAGGCTGAAGCAGGACAAGAGAGACAACGAACAACGTTAACCTGAGTGGAATTCTAATAGCATCTCCAATACATGACGTAAAATACATAACCACAAAGTGCTAGATGTAAAATACATCAGCTGCTCATCTCTGAACTTAATTGTCGAAACTAAACTTAACTGTCGAAACTGAACCTAACTGTCGAAACTGAATTTTGTTGTCGAAACTGAATTTTGCTGTCGAAACAGAATGCACTAGCAAGGTGAGGCTACATGTCGGTCGACTGACTTTTTCATCTCTGATCAGCCGATTTTGCAGCCGTTGGATACGAAATCAAGGGCATGCGGTTCATCTTCAACCTCCACCCCCCTGAGCCGCCAGCCACCACCGGCCAAATAGCAGCCCCCCGCCGCCCGTGGCCGGTGGTGCACCGCCCCGCCCGCCCCGAAAACACTCCCCACCGCCGGTCCGCCGCCGCCCCGGACATCCCTCTAGGCCCCCGTGCCGAGCTTTTTCTCCGGTGATCCCCACGCCACCGCCCCACCACCGCTGGCGACCACCGCCCCCATCCTGAACCCTAAGATAGATAGTGGGGTACCTCTCCGGTGAGCCCCCCTCCCCGCTGTGGCTGGTTCTTCCTTCACCCCGGCAAGCCCACCCCTTGGAAATCGACTGACCCAAAAGTCGATTCAGTCGACTGAAGTGTAGACAAATCGGAGCAGCATCGCAAGCAAGAGCAAGAGCGAGAGCAGCAGCGCGAGCAAGAGCAATAGCAAGAGCAGACCAGGCAGGGGACCGAGAGTAAGAGCAGAGCAGCAGCGCGAGCGAGAGCTAAAGCAGCAGAAGCTCCTACTGATGTGGACGTCGCCACCGAGGGAGCAACGCTGTGGAGGAAGTGGCTTGCGATGCCGCCGTGGATGGAGCCGCGCCGTGTCAGCTCGGGACCGAGCACCGGCAGCACTGTGAGATCGAATCAAGAAGAAAATGTGGCGATTAGTGTACAACCTCTTTGGTGGCGCCGATTAGGCCGCAGCTTCATCCAAGGAAACGGTGATGATGATGCTCTTCCGGTGGTGCAGGTGAAGACAGCGGTGTGGGAATGGAGGTGGCGCGAAAGACGAGGGGAACATCGGGGCAGCTCCTTGGAGGTGGAGGACGGGGTGGCTGAACCGGCGGGACGATGAGATCGACGACGGGTCCTCATCCGGTACAGTGGATGAGGGACGTCGAGGTGTTGCTATGGACGATGTCGTCGGGGAAGAAACTCCGGCTGGGTGGCGGACGGAGCAGGGTATGGGGTTTCGTCGCGGTTTTTCGCGGCCTCAGTGTACGAATGGGTGGGCGGATGGGATGGCAGTGGGGAACCATGGCTTAGAGACGCGCTTGTCCGAAATGTGGGGTAAGTTACGAAAGTACCCCCCATCGATTTGAGGCGGTTCTTTCGGTTCAGGGGTACCACGGGCATTTCGCGTGTCGGGATTTCACAGGAGGTGGGAGTTTTCGCGCGCGTTGTAATTTAGGAATAGCAAGACGCGGGTTGAGATGGAGGGAGTTGTCGGAGCACAACGAGACAAAGATATATCTTAAATATTTCGGGCTAACAAGGCGCGGGTTGAAGAGGCGGGAGTTTTGCAGCACAATAGACAGAGACGCTAGCTTCAATTTTTGGCATAACAAGGTGTGGCTTGAAATTTCGGAAGAACAAGCTTAACGTGTACCCAAAAAAGACAATTTGCACCTCAACACGCACAACACACACACAAACACCATTTAGACTAGACTAAGGTACACGTGCATTGCACGCATGAGATTTGGCAACCAAATTATGAATAAATACCACATTATAGCATGCAAGCTTTGAGTCATATATGCATGATGTAGATGTTCGTTTAATTCTTATAGTTCATTTCATTCAAAATCATCTAGTTTTTATAAGAAAGCTAATCTATTTTAAGATTCATGGAATTGTGCATTGTAAGACATAAAGTAAAAACAAATAATGGCAAATCATGTAGAAAAACATTTGGGCAATTATGATACGGAAGATTCTAGAACAAA
This sequence comes from Triticum aestivum, assembly GCF_018294505.1. Taxonomy (NCBI): domain Eukaryota; kingdom Viridiplantae; phylum Streptophyta; class Magnoliopsida; order Poales; family Poaceae; genus Triticum; species Triticum aestivum. Next base: position 385,949,158 of record NC_057813.1, read on the forward strand.
TAAGAAGTGCTTGTGTTTTGATGTTTGTTCATTATGCTTAAGTTCAACCATGGAGTCTTCTAGATTATACATGTGGCGAAATATGGTGGAATCTAGATGATATGCAATGGCCAATAGTGCTCAAATTTGCCATCTTTGGACCTTCGGATTCGCCTCATCCAACGACCATCTTTCAAAGTGAAAGTTACCCGCTCACAATATAAAAATATATATATAATATATATAGGGGTATAGATATAGATATGTGATGCGAAAGCCGCCCATCATCTCCAATTACATGCACGGATGCGACATGGGCAAATGATGTCTGCCATCGGTATCTGAAATTCAAATCAGTCTGACCTTGTTCAATGTGTATACATTACAACATGCTCATTTCCAAAGCACACCGCGCAGATCTTCGTTATATTCATGCATGCATGGGTTTCAAACATCAGGATCTCTTATTCAAATATTTGAATTCAACTTTACATTGATTATGACCTCACTTATTCTTTTACACCCACACAGTAGTCTTCTCTTTACAATTGTACCACTAACTTTCTCTCGTGCATGCATGCACACACACTACCAGTCGGCATTATCTATCGCACGCATGCAATCTTTTTCTTCAGGTCGGTCTCCCATGAAGGCACACACCCACACACATCCCCCTCTCCCTCATACCGGGCATTCTTTATCTCTCATGCGTGCATGCGCACCGATCGATGTTCCTCTATGTATGTGTGTATATAGCTAGGTCTTTCATAGTTTTCCACACAAACTGATCAATTGATATATCCAGTGAGGTCTCACCCTCTTTCCCACATCCACATCGATCAATCTATACCTCTCCCACGTCCACATCGATCAATCTATACCTCTCTATATAGGATTAACATAAATAGCTAATACACCCACATTAATTATATATCCAACGTCCCCCTCTCATCATCCATGCCTTCCGCTTCATCTCTCAGATGCGTGCACAATGGCGAAGACAGGGGGCAGTAAGGGCCCTTCCCCCCCCCCCTAACATCACTATATATCGAGGCTAATATGAATGTGATCATTAGACAATTGCTGCTAAAAAAGGTTTAATTTCATGAATTGACCCTCCTCGTAAAGCATTAGCAATGCTTGCCCCCCTAGCTCATTTATTTTTCATGGCTCCGCCACTGCGTGCAACAGCGCACGTGTTCGCCCCCCCTCTCTCTAAATATCGATCTTGCACTTGTGCATTCCTTCATAGTCTCCCTCCACTCGGCCCCTCGCACCATCTTCTAGCCCCCCACCGGATTTTGCCACATGTACAATCTAGCAGACTCCATGGTTGAACTTAAGCATAATGTACAAACCTCAAAACAACAGTGGTTCTCTTTTGTTCTAGAATCTTCCGTATCATAATTGCCTGAACTTTTTTTCTAGTTGAATTGCCATTATTTGTTTTTACTTTATGCTTTACAACGCACAATTCCATGAATCATAAAATAGATTAAGGGCTTCTTTGATTCAAAGGATTCTCAAAGGAATTTTGGAGGATTCTAATCATTAGGAATTTTTCCTATCGTGGTTGTTTGATTCGTAGGATTGTAAACCATAGGAATTTTTCCATATGATTCATTTGCACTAGATTTCATAGGAAACATCCCATCCACTCAAACCTCTTTGAAAGAATTCTGCGTTTTTTCTATGCACAATCAAACACTCATACAATTCTGTAGGATTCAATACGACATTCCACTATAATCCCATGTTTTTCCTATTCACGCGTTCTTAGCTTTTTTATAAAAACTAATTTGATTTTGAATGAGATGAACTATAAGAATTAAACGAAGGGCTACATCACGCATATATGACTAAGAGCTTACATGCTATAGTGTGGTATTTATTCATAATTTGGTTGCAAAATCTGATGCATGTAATGCACGTGTAAATTACTAGTACTACGAGTATGTGCAAAACATGTAAATTAGAATACCAATGGCACGCTACATAGTGTCTCTCTTACAGTTCATGAAGCCACGTGGCACATGTGGAGGTGTTGTCGCGACCTCCTTGCGTGGATTGATCACAGTGACGTGCTGCTGGTTCCAGAAGAATGTACTCGTCCTCCCTGAGCCATACTGGCGGTACATGCACGAAGTGAAGATGTGCATGCACGCCACGCACACACTCATTCCCTCGCACGCACACGCGGGTACACGGGAGGACGCAATTTTGTACCAAGATCCACCCCATGTGATAATTTGACGCGTGTAAAGTCGTTCACTTCATTGATGGTCAATTAATACAGCGCATGCAAATTGAGTGGACGTGAGGGCGGAAGAAAGACATTATTACTCCACAGCGCACATGCGAGTAGTTAAATCGTGGGTTGCTAGTAGTACTTCCATTGGTCTCCTTCATATTTTATGCCAATTTTTGACAGTAACATAATATTTACGCATTTGAGCAGTGTAGTCTACTTGAAATTTATGTTCCACTAAACTCATCAAGAGCCGTTTCGGGCCTCGAAACCAAAACCATCAATTAATCTTTACCTTGTTCCCATCGAAAGCCTGCTCACACCTACTAGTACTACGTACCAAACCTGAACGTGTTCCCACTATGCAGGTATTAGTACTACTAGTGCTAGTACTTAGGTTATAAAAAGGGGAACTACCTAACCGAAAATTACTCTACCTTTCCTCCTCATAAGTGCTTCTTCTTCGTCCGTCGTTGCCATGGCCGGTGAGCAGAGCTCTAGGTCGAGAACTACTCATAACAAGGGAGCGGCAACCAAGCCTGCGGAAAAAAAGTGAGGGCTCTCCGCCACGCAGAGACCTCGAAAGATCTCTCACGGGCAGGCGATGGCTCCCAGGAGCACCCTAGCCGCGGAGGCGAACATGCCGAGCCGGCGGAGCTGGAGTCGTTATCCCTCGACGACATGCCCGATCAGCTCAATAAGCACCTCAATAAGCAGAAGGAGCTCATCCAAGGCTTGACAGAGTTGCTGAAGGAGAGCCTCGATGACATGCCCGCTGAGCTCAATCAGCAGGGGGAGTTGACCGCCGGCTTGGTGATGTTGCTGAAGAAGACCATTGCCTCGGAGAAGAAGGCGACCGGCGAAATCCTGCAACTTCAGGAGGACAAGGCGAAGCTCTGCCACGAGATCGACCTGTTGAAGGAGAAGAACACCGGCTGGAAGAAGCTGCATGAGAATAGTAGTTCCTCGATGAAGATGCTGCAGGCCCTCGTCATGGAACAGAAGGAGGAGTTGGCGAAGCTCCGCATCGAGCACCCGGCTGCTGTCAAGGTACGTAATGCGGCCGTGGAACAGATGATGAAGGCTCGCGTCGAGAAATCCCGCGTCATGGACAGAATGAAGAAGATGGCGGAGGAGACGCACTAGGAGATGGAGGTCGTGGAGGCGATGAAGAAGCAGTTACGACTCCGCGGTGAATTAGATCATTTGGGGTGATAATCTTCCTCCTTGTTTTGCTGCTGTGTTTCATCTTTTGCTTCGGGTGTTTCACCGCACGTGTCACGTTCTCTGCAAGGCATGAATAGAACAATGGTTTTTGTTTTTTGAGGGAATGTATAGAACAATGCTAACAATGAGATGACTAGCAAATTAGATCATTTTTTATCGCCATATGGCACTGGGCTGCCGTGTTTCGTGCTCCTCCGTCGCAGTGCTACTCCAGTGGAAAACTTGAGTATACCGCACGGTTCTTTGCTCCTCCTCGATCAGGTCGTCGGCGCATTTATATGAGTATTCAAATCACAAGGTCCCGCCTTCCAGCAGTAATGAGCCGTCAAATCACAAAGGCCCTCACCTCTCGTGAAACCGACCAAGCTAGACTGCCCCGCCCTCTAGCCTTTTAAAAAATGTATACTTTTGTACAGCAGTAGTATCGATGGATTGCGCCATGGAGAAAAACTTGAAATTAAAAAAAGGTGGTACATATAGAGAGCGCTCGTCACCAAATTATGCATATAGTACTATTAAAAAGGCTAGTCACAATAATGGTGTCCAGCACAACCCACCCCTCAAATAAAACTAAGCACCCCTGGAATTCTTTGACAAAACTAAGCACCCTGAAATTCTTTGACAACTAAACTGCTGGCTATATGATGTTGGCCATATATATTGTATGTATATAATGTGAATAAACGAGTGGTAGTACTATACCAACTAAAAGATGAAATGTAAGAAATACTAGTATGTACTTACTGAAGAGTTAAAGTAACAAGAAGAAACATAACATAGTTCTGCTGGGGCTCAGCACAACACACCCCTCAAATTAAATTAATCACACCTGAAATTAAACTTTGCAACTATTCTGGTAGACACTACATTAGAACCACCATGAGCAATGACACTGCCACCTTACTCGGAGTCCTCGTCCACGACCTCGACTTCGTCCTTGTCCCTCTTCCTCTTGGCCGATACTTCTTTGCTTGAACCGCCAACTTGGTTGTTGCTCTTCATCCAACCCTTGTAGATATTGAAACAAAGGTAGCCTTCCATTGGAGCGTACTGGATGTGGTCTATATCTAGTACATTCCGCTGCCATGCATGACGATGAAACGTGTATGGAGGTTTCTCCAGTTTACCGTATGAAGGATGAACCATGGCTCCTGCCAAGGTCAGCATTGAAGGCTGATGAGAGGACACCAGCCGATTCTTTTGGAGGTCGAAGGTGTTGCCTACAACGAGGCCTATCCGACGCATGACTTCTTTGTCGTTACCAAAGTCTATAGTAACGAATTTGACTAGGTTGCTCTCAAGGAAGTCCTTAAAATCCTGGCATTCAATGTCGGCATGGCATATGTGGTAGACCAAGCATAAGTCCTGCACGCAAACCTGGATCACGGCGGGCTTCTTCCTCTCTTTGTCCTTTAGATCCTTCTCTCGTCCCACGACTGTGGTGTACTCAACATCTAGCCCGGCGACCCACTTATCATGTGAGTCTTCGAACATGCGTCTGAAGCGAGAAAGGCATCCTTTCACCATCGCGGAAGAACGGGTGTAGATGATGTCGAACTCATCACCGGTGACGGTTCTAACCTTGTACTCACCGCCGATCGAGGACATTTGGGACGCCATGGATTTGGGAGGAGGGTTAGGATTAGTGGAACTGTCGTAATGTGAATGGACGGGACGACTAGGAGCGAACTGCCGTAGTATTAAAGGACGTGCGGGGACGAGTAGGAGCGGACTGCAACCGTGCGAACGGCAGGGTAGTGGCTTTCCATTCTCCCATGATACGGGCTTCTGAGAGCCCTTGGATCGGAGATCGAATGGTTGAATGGCGTGATTCTAGACCAATGGGTGAATATCCTATCCTAGAGGGTTATTCTACCAATTTTCAGTTACTTAGCATGCGACCATTTGATCTCAGATCCAAGGGCTACCAACAGCCCGTATCATGGTCACGCCTACCACGATCGTCGTGTCGCTAACGCGGTCGCGCCCTTGGAGATTTAACACGATGCGTTAGGCTATCTGATGTTGGCATGTCATACATAGTCATTACTTAGTCACTCATACTACAACAAGGTTGGCTATAAGGTTGGCTATAAGTGTATTTTTTTACTCCTCTCTATCTCTTTCTTCGTACTCCCTCCGTCCCATAATATAAGAACGTTTTTGACACTAGTGTAGTGCCAAAAACGTTCTCATATTATGGGACACAGGGAGTACTAGTATTTATTGCATTTGCCAAGGATTGACCTCTTCCAATGAAATGGTGTTGCTAAGTTTGCTTCATTTAATTAGCTATAGACTCAAAATTGTCTTTTCACCTAGGTACACGCGCTTAGCACCATTTCTTCCTTGGGTCACCAAACTAGTCTCTCTCTTCTTGATTAACTTGCCACATCAGACTTTATGCCTATGTGGCAAGCTTAAGCACATGTAGGAGCAAGTAAGGTGCCGTCCGTTGCACAGAAGAGTGAAATGCATTGATCGGGGTGTTGTTTATTTGACAAAGGATGTGGGGGTCATCTCATGTGCAACCGGGTCGACGTGTCAAGCACCAAATAACAGTATAGAACAGCAGGGGGGACGCACCCCACTCGTACTGGCCTGTGTTAGTAATGAGCAATGAGACACTCAAATCACAATGCGCACCTTCCCAGACGGACGAAGCAACCATTATTTCACACTTCGGTTCGACATCATTCTTCAAACCACGTACTAGTATTGCTTATGCCTCAAGAGGGACAGCGCATCGCCTTGGTACATCATGACACGTGGGACGCATGACAGGTCATGCTCCCCGCCGATCGCTGGGTAAAATCACCTCATTTTTACATATACTTCCTCCGGATCAGTTTACTACATGGCATGCACGTCGTTCTAGGTTGAGAATTAACTGGCTATATATAGATATAGTGAATGAACAGTACACTAGCCTTTTAAAAAAGGTATACTTTTGTACAGTAGTACTGCACTATCAATGGATTGCGCCATGGGGCAAAAATTGAAATTTTAAAAAAAGGTGGTACATATAGTGAGTGCTCATTGCCAAATTATGCATATAGTACTATTAAAAAAGCTAGTACGTGCTATAATTGGGGGTGCTAAATTCTATTAAAGAAATACTAGTACTAGTTATGTACATACTGAAGAGTTAAAGTAAGCGAGAAGAAACATAACATAGTTCTGCTGGGGGCTCAGCACAACACAACCCTCAAATTAAACTAAGCACACCTGAAATTAAACTATGCAACTAATCCGGTAGACACTGCATTAAAAGTTTAGAACCGCCATGAGCAACGACACTGCCACCTTACTCGGAGTCCTCGTCCACGTCCTGGACTTCGTCCTTGTCCCTCTTCCTCTTGGCCGATACTTCTTTGCTTGAACCGCCAACTTTGGTTGTTGCTCTTCATCCAACCCTTGTAGATATTGAAACAAAGGTAGCCATCCATTGCAGCGTAGTGGATGTGGTATATATCTAGTACTTTCCGCTGCCATGCATGACGATGAAATCTGTAATGAGGTTTCTCCAGTTTGCGGTACGGAGGATGAACCATGCCTCCCTGCCAGGGTCAGCATTGAGGGCTGACGAGCAGGGCACCCAGCCGCTTCTTATGGAGGTCGAAGGGGTTGCCTACCATACGAGGCCTATCCGATGTAGGACTCTCTCTGTTCGTCGTTAAAGTCTATAGTAACGAATTTGACTTGTTTTGTCCTCGAGGAAGTTCTTAAAATCTTGGCACTCAACATCGGCATGGCATATGTGGTAGACCAAGCAAACATTATGTACGCAAACCTGGATCACGGCGGGCTTCTTCCTCTCTTCATGCTTTAGATCCTTCTCTCGTCCCACGACTGTGGTGTACTCAACATCTAGCCCAGCGACCCACTCATCATGTGAGTTTTCGAACATGCGTCTAAAGCAAGAAAGGCATCCTTTCACCGTCGCGGAAGTACGAGTGTAGATGACGTCGAACTCATCGCCGGTGATGGTTCTAACCTTGTACTCACCGCCGATCGGGGAGATTTGGGACGCCATGGATTTTGGAGGAGGGTTAGGATTAGTGGAAGTGTTGTAATGTGAATGGACAGGACGACTAGGAGCGAACCGCCGTAATATTAAAGGATGTGCGGGAAAGAGTAGGAGCGAACTGCCAGCATGCGAATGGCAGGGTAGTGTCTTTCCATTCTCCCATGATACGGGCTTCCGAGAGCCCTTGGATCTGAGATCGAACGATTGCATGGCATGATTCTAGACCTATGGGTGAATATCCTATCCTGGAGGTTTATTCTTAAAATTTTCAGCAACTTAGCATGCGACCGTTTGATCTCAGATCCAAGGGCTGCCAGCAGCCCGTATCATGGTCGCGCCTACCACGACCGTCGCGTCGCTCGCGTGGTCGCGCCCTTGGAGATTTAACACTGTGTGTTAGGCTATCTGATGTTGGCATGTCATACATAGTCATCACTTAGTCACTCATACTACAACAAGGTTGGCTATAAGTGTATTTTTTTACTCCTCTCTATCTCTTTCTTCGTACTCCCTCCGTCCCATAATATAAGAACATTTTTGACACTAGCTAGTGTAGTGTCAAAAACGTTCTTATATAATGGAACACAGGGAGTACTAGTATTTATTGCATTTGCCAAGGAGTGACCTCTTCCAATGAAATGGTGTTGCTAAGTTTGCTTCATTTAATTAGCTATGGACTCAAAATTGTCTTTTCACCTAGGTAAACGCGCTTAGCACCGTTTCTTCCTTGGGTCACCGAACTAGTCTCTCTCTTCTTGATTAACTTGCCACATCAGACTTTATGCCTATGTGGCAAGCTTAAGCACCTGTAGGAGCAAGTAAGTACAATAGTGTGCTTTACATGGCATTTTTGCATATGTGAAGGAAAGAGATGCAAGGAAAAAGTGAAGAAGTGGGCTCTCATGCAAGAGCCAGCCTCTACTACTACATGGTGGAGCATTGTGAGAGGCACCTGTATAGAGGTGGTCAGGAATCGGGAGACTCACGCCGGTCGTAGCGCCGCAGTTAAAATGATAATGGAAAGTCAAATCACGGGGCCCCACCTGTCCAGCAGTAACTCGCTGTCAAATCACACAGCCCTACATTTGCAGCAGCCTACTCCCTCGTCTTCTCGCGTCTCTATCGAACTGACTAGGCGGAACTATCCCGCCGCCTACCGGGCAGGAAAATCCCCGCCCTCAACTTTTAAATACTCCCTCCGTCTAGGTGAGTAAGTCATCTTGGGTTGTGCACCGTGACCAGGGAGGAGGGAAAAACGAGAGAACTTAATGTTCATTTGCTAATTAATAGCATTGCATGTAATGCACTAACCACTGCATGTTGTGTTTGATAGTCTCAAGTCATTAAAAACATGCACACCCCACATCTCTTATTGGTTGATATGTCAAGAAAAAAAAACGAGCTAGAATTTAATGCACCGCGCCTAAGTGTTTTGGGATTATTTGGTTTTTGTAAGATGACTTACACACCTAGACGGAGGGAGTAGTATACAGTATACTAATTTTGTATCCATGGATTGCGCCCGCGCCATGGAGAAAAGTGTCTAGAAAACAGTGGTACACATGTATGGAGTATACAGCACGCACGTCGCGTTCGCGTCGCACCCCAGACGGTCGGTCGGTCTGGCACGCTGCTCTCCGAATGGAACACGTGTCATATTGCGATCGCACACACATGTGGGACGACAATTGAGAACCGACCATAGGCACACTCCCTGGCCCTGCAAGTCGGGTGACTTAATAGAAGAGGGAGACGAGCGATAGTACTAGAGAAGTGTTGTACTACATTGGTGCCTGGACGATCCCTGCAAGACACGGAAGATCAGTTCGTCCATGCATGTGACCAGACTCCAGCAGACACGCCTGGATTGGCTATCGTCTACATATCGTGCAGGCTGTGTTGTACATGGCTGTAGTTGTGGTGAGAAATCTAAAAAAAGGTTTCTTGTCATCTCGCAAAATTATGTGTCATGTGCTTCGGATCACTGCGAGGGTTAAACAGCGACAACTGAGTTGGGCTAGTCATTGGGGGCACATGCACGAACAGTGACTACTCGGCTGCCATCTAGGTCAAGCCGGCTATGTTAATTAGGACATCTATCGACGGACCCCTTTTCTATGAGTTTATCTTTAATTTGAGCTTTGTTCCTCGTCTAGTTTGTCCGTCGGGATTCATGTTGTCTCCTTTGGGCAGTGAGGTTATGATTTCTTGTCATGTGGCATTTTTTCGTGTTATATGTTATAATCCGGCGCTTCAGATCAAAATGACGACAACTGCGCCTCCGGGCCACATGCATGAAGACTTCTCGACAGTCATTGACGAGGTCAAGCCGGCTCCGGTAGACAAAAGAAAACTAAGTACTACTCCACTATATAGGCAGGAGCCTCCGCGCTTGCTTGCTAGTGTTGCTCTCTTCACACCGTCTCGGCCTCTCTAGATCTAAACACGACAGCGGTGGCCACACACTCTCTCTCTCTCTGCTCACCGCTGGTCACAGATCCAGCCGGATCCTCTCCGCCGGGGAAGGTGAGAAGGTGCAACGTTCACGCGGTCGTCCTCGGCGACGGCTCTTACCCACTGCTGGGCGCGTCCCGATCAGCCTGCCTTGCCGTTCTCTCCCAAGCACCGCTGGCGAGGGAGGGCCTCCGACCCTTCTTCCTCGCTGCCGTAGTGTGGGCAGATCCGGCCTCCCGCCGCCCACCTAGCGACATCCCGGCGACCATCAGGTATAACTTCCTTCGAAACCGGCCTTGCTCTACTTCCCGAGCTCCTGACGTCGCTGCATTTGTAACTTTTACTATTTCTCAGGCCCCCTCGTAGATAGGATCGATCGGCTGTTCGAAAACCACCTAATTTTTTTACGTTTAAGAGGTAAAACTAGTTCATGCACTCGAATCTAGTACTACTTGGTTCAAACAAGGAAGAAAGGGGGTGGGGGTGGGGGAGGATTTGTTACCTGAATCTAGGACTTGGTCGAAAGAGGAAATAATGGGGGCGAAAAGTAGCAGAGACTGGCTATCCAACTGGTCTCTAGGTCTAATAGGGAAATAAAGGGAAACGCAGTACAAACTCAATATAAACCCGATCTATTGGTTGAAAAAGGAAAGAAAGTGGGGACTGGGGGACAAGTCAACAGAGTAAGTCCAGCACTAGATTTGCTAGCCTCACACAGTATAAGGTGGCTATACCGAACAAAAATGGGACCAACCCAGATATCCTGTTCTGATGTTTGTTGCCCCGAGCCACTCTTATGTAATGCCACTGGTAAAATGTAGCAGTCGCACTGTTAAAAGTAAGGACACGTTAAACCAATGTTGTTTTCAATGTAATGCCTCCAGTAATATGAATCAATGGCACTTCTTTACATGTCCTGCTAAAATTTCCCATTAAGATAAGTTGGTTCTTTTCGTTAGAAATGCAACTGTCCTGGTCCGCCTACTCTCCCGTGCCCAAAGTAATGTCGTATTTAACGGTTGTCATAGTTAATCCTGATGCCCACACTAATATCTAGCAATGCCACTGCTTTAGAAATTGCTACTGTCCTTGTAGGATTGCCATTCAGATAAGGAACATGCTTCTTTTCATTTGATGCATGTTTCATCACTTGTTACTTGTTAGTCACCCTCCTTTCCACCTTTTTTGTGCAAACAGAGATATACATTTCACGCTCGATCTTAGTTGAACTGCACAAATGATATCCAAATTATAGTTGAGCATTCCAGGAGCTTCACAACCAACCTTGATGTTGCTCAATTTTATTGCAACTAATGAAGAAGAAGCTCTGTGGGTTTCGTTTTCTGATGGAAATGGAACCGGGGCTGGAGCCCTTTTCTTAAAAAAATTTGAAGAAGAAGCTGCTAGCTCACGGGACATTGCTTCATTTTAGGTGAACTGCACCAAAAGGTCCCATGAATTGAATCATCCATGTTGGTGACTGAAAGAGCCAGCTTCAGCATCCCAGTCTAAGCACCCCCGGCCTCCATCCTTGCGACGCACGGTACACCTCGTTTGCCACCTGCTCGACCCTAGTGTCACTGATAAAATGAAGTAATAATACAGTTAAAATAGAGCGAGTGTCATCTCTATCATTTCATTTCCAATGTAGATAAAGAAAGTGCTTCTCTTTGTTAAAGTATGTTTCATCAACTAGTCCCATTGTTAATGTTTAAGCGTTTCTGCAAACTGGGGTGCTTAATTTTAGTTGATATGTACAAAAATAGAGATTTGAATGTCTCAAGGCGCCTCCTTGTACTACTGCTGTACACTGATGTTCATCACTGGCAGAAGGTGTATCTGGGAGACTTGGGACGATGTCCAGTATGAGGCGTACCGTATGAGGCGTCGCAGGGCCCATCTCGCCCTCGCAGCATGGCATACTATGATACTATCGCAATATTTTCTTCTATTTATTTTGTGTGTTTCATCAACTAGTGCCACTATAATGTAATCACGCTTTTTCATTATCTGTGCAAACAGGGTTATTCAGCTGCATTTTGGTGGAACTGCACAAATGTACGTATGGAACCGGCATATATGCAGAGTGCGAGGTGTGCCAAGTAAAAATTACCGACACCAACCATGCTGCATGCACGCATTGGCATCCACCACAACCAGTGGGATGTGTGGCGCTCTCTGTGGACGGATCTTTCTCGGCAGCAAATCCTCTAACCAAATACTAGTAGCTTATATTGGCAGTTTTCTAGGGAGTACTCTTTTCTGAAAGAAGCACCAATCTATTTTTCTTTATTTGTACACTGTGTCACAACTTTGACCCAAAGGTCCAGAGCTATTTTAGGGTGATTGGCGTAGTACTCGGAGACTGATTGTAAGCATGATTTTCATTAGCTGTCACACTGATTGTAAGCATGAGCAGGTGGAAGATTAGGTTAGTGCGAAGCTTACCTTAAACCCTACCGCCGCCGTTGAAACGAGGCGAGCGTCGAGGGAACCGTGGAGAACGTCGGGGAAGCGACGTCGCGCCATCCGGCCTCCTCTTGCGGTGGGAGAACGAATACTCCTGTGGCTCCGGCTGGCTCTGCACCCTCACGAACGGCACACCATACTCGATCGATTCGTTATCCTCTGGGTGCTCGACCTTCGACCTGTACGCCCACCACCTCCGCCTGACTGTCGCCTCGGGCGAATCTGTCTGCTCCATCGCCCATAGGAGATACTCGATGAACTCGGAGGACTGCGGCGTGACTGCCGCCGAGGAGTACATGTACATCGCCGCCCTCATCGCCGCCGTCTCGCTCTTTCGCATACATTGCCACATGGCCCGCACCGTCCTCGAAATCTCCCACTCATTGTCAAACCAACTAAGGATCTCCTTCAACCTGGCTAACTTTGCCTGGTCGCCGCCGGCGATCTGCCTGATTCGCTGCTGCATCCTCTCCATAGATGTCGTTCTGAGTGGTCCGGTGCTAGCTTTGGAAGATGGGAGGAGAGACGGTGGTCTTGCAATAGAGAAGAGGGAGAGGAGAGGAGGTGGTTTTGGAATGGAGATGATGGAGAGGAGAGGAGGTGGTTTTGCAATGGAGAGAAGATCAGAAGAGGGAGAGGCGAGACGGTGGTTTTGGAATGGAGATGATGGAGAGGAGAGGAGGTGGTTTTGGAATGGAGATGATGGAGAGGAGAGGAGGTGGTTTTGCAATGGAGAAGATCAGAAGAGGGAGAGGCGAGACGGTGGTTTTGGAATGGAGATGATGGAGAGGAGAGGAGGTGGTTTTGCAATGGAGAAGATCAGAAGAGGGAGAGGCGAGACGGTGGTTTTGGAATGGAGATGATGGAGAGGAGAGGAGGTGGTTTTGCAATGGAGAAGAGGGAGAGGAGCGTGCGGCAGCGATTTAGGATTGGGCGAGAGGGCCGGCGCGCTGTGACTGGATCAAAATCAAAATCAATTTACCCTTCAATTAAGAAAGCGACCCCACATTAACTAGTCTCCCTTTTATTCTGGGTCATAATTGACCATGATTTTCGCACATAAAATATATGTTATACGTTGCAAAAATAATATAATTTGAAAGTACATTCAGATACGAACCAAACGATACAATTTTTGGTGACATGCATTCACATTTTGCTTGTCACATACAGTACGTGGTCAAACTTTGACCCAAAATACGCAAAACAACAAAAAAATACTTCCAAGACCAGCGCCGCTCTTCCGCTCTTCTCCTGTTCCAATCTAAATCCACCGCCGCTCCTCTCCTGTTCCAATCTAAATCCAGCGCCGCTCCTCTCCTCTTCCATTTCAAAACCACCGCCCCTCCTCTCCTGTTCCAGTCCAAAACCAGCGTCGCTCCTCTCCCGTTCTAATCCAAAACCAGCGCCGCTCCTCTCCTCTTCCATTCAAAAACCACCGCCGGCGAGTGAAGGTGCTGTGGAGAAGTAGATCGATGGAGGAGTACAACCGATACGTGAGGATCGCAGACGGCGACCCTGTGAAGCTAGCTAGGATGTTGGAGATACAGTCTTGGTTTGACAACAAGGACCAACTAGCGGCGACGGCGACATCCATGGCCAAATATCTGCAACAGAGCGAAAAGGCGGCGATACTCCCGGAGGGAGTCGCGCCGGAGTACATAGAGCTGCTCCTCTGGGCCATGGAGCAAACAGATTCACCGAATCCGATCGTGAGGGAGCGGTGGTGGGAGTATCGATCCCAGATGGAGCATCCACCAGAGATTGAAGGATCGAGCATCTACAGGGTGCCGTTTGTGAGGGTGTCCTGCCAGAGCGAGCCGGTGGAGTCTTCGTCGACCGAACCCAACTGCAAGAGGAGAAAAGCAGTTGGCCCGACGACGCTTCCCCGCCATCGTCTCCCTCGCCGTTCACATCGTCTCACGGGGCGGCTGTCTGCCGCCGAGGAATAGGAGGGGACTGCCCCCCAGCCCAATAGTCGGGCAGGTTGTGAATTGTCAGGAGGAGCTTAGGGTTGTCAGTATTTGCAGGTTGTGAATTGTGTTTTGTGTTGTGTATTTTGAGAGTACTTTCAGATATGAATGTCTTTTGAATTTCAGATTTGCAGTATTGAGCATATGAAGAATTTTATGAATTCTAGAGATCTATTTTTAGCACTTAAAAAATGTAGTTTCATAGGAGTATAAAAGTGCAGACGAGAAGAAACTGCAAGTTTCAGTTTCAGATAAGAAACTGCAAGTTCAGTTTCAGATAAGAAACTGCAACTTTCAGAGGCAGAGCATTTATATTAACACGGCCTTTTCAAACAGGGTTAACATCATGTTGGAAGTTTTATTCGTGGTCGAAAATGGAACTACCAGCCAGTTAACATCATGCTGATCAACATTCATGCATAGCACATCTTCATATGATGCACAGTCAAAATGCCCACACAATGTTGAGTGTGCGAAACACAGAGAAAACGAGGGACGGAGTTTTGGCAAGTGTTGGACGTGGTTTTGGGCTGCCCCGTCTAGGCTTTCATTTTTAACATGCGCAGCCCACGACCTCGGATGGGAGGGCCTGTTTGTATTTTCTTAGGGCCGTCATGTATCGACCGGCCTATGGACCTCCCATCCGAGGTTTTATTTTTGGCAGCCCAATTTATGTATTTTTTTGAAGAAAACGCAGCGGTCTGTTCTATTTTTCTATATAAGAATAGGAACGCCAGGTACAACTTATGTTTCCCTTTTAACTATATTATATATATTTAAATTATTTTATATGTTATTATATATTATTTTTATTGTCATCATATATTTAACAGATACTTACATATGTAAGAAAACAATATCCCACATCTTATTAACTTATAAAAATAATTTCTTAACAAATAAAATCCTGGATTGTTTTGGCACGAAAATCCTAGTGATTGTGTACAAAAGCTTGGTAAGATTTAAGGACGAATGTAATAATATCACTTATTATTTAAATATATTTATAACAAAATGCTCAGCCCTTTTTTATTTTTTGATAACATTGCTGGCCCAACCCAACATTATAATTAGAATCAGCCCAGCAAAATCGTGTATCTAGATAAAGTGCAAATGGCCTGTAATTTTTTAGGAAATAAAATAAATGGGCCGCATGAAAGCTACATTAATTGTTCACCCAGCCCAGCTAATGGCTGTAATTCAAAAAAAAGATCAAATTGACTGTAAATTCTACCGCGCAAAAAAAGACTGTAAATTCTGAAAAAATGGGTTGAATACGTGCCACATTTTTGGAGGCTGAAATGTGGGCCAATAGGTCGAAGCCAACGCAAGTCGTTGTAAATTTAGTCAACAAATGATTCTGACATGTTAGCCGTTGGATTTACATCCAACGGCCGGCATCCATCTTCAATCTCTCGTCTTCTTCCTCCAGCGCCGCCGGGACCACCTCCCGCCTCCTGCTGCTAGCAGCTCTGCTTAGCACGCTTCGCTATGAAGCGCTACTCCACCGTTGGCCAGGCCATCCCTCCAACCCTCCACACCTCCTGTTCTTCTCCACCGACTGCCGAACCACACCGCACTAGAACCAGTTAACCCTCGTACACCTCTCCGTCTGCGACTCTACTCCCGCGTCTTCCCATCTCCGGCTCGTTGCTGTCCGGGGCCTCGCCGTCGTCCACCACCTTGGATGCGCTCGGCGCGGCGTGGTCAACGTGGTCAACGAACGACACCATCGGAAGTAGGCTGTGCGTGGAGAGGCTGACAGCTGGGTCCACGGCCGCACACAAGGAAATGCCTCCTTATTACGCGCAAAATAATGATTCCTCCACCTGACATCTGGGACCCACCGGAAGGGCCTCTGTATTTCGCGAAAAAAACGTGCCCCCCGCTGACTTGTCGGACCCACCAGCTATCTTCGCATGCAAGGAAGTGCCTCCTTATTATGCACAAAAAAATGAATACTCCCCCTGCCAGCTGGAACCCAGCATACTGGGAGGCTGACTTGTGGGCCTACCAAGTTGACGAGGACGGAGGGCTTTGTCAACTTAGTCAATATGAACGATTCTAGCTCCTGTTACCGTACGATGTTCATCCAACGGTTGTAGTGCTTCTTCGACCTCTGGTCTTCTTGCTCCAGCCGCCCAAACCAGCGCCGGTGGTGCCGTGTGCTCCTGCCTCCCGTGGCCGGCTGTGATGCCTCCGAGGCCTCACCGCCCCCTACTACTCCCACCGTTGGCCAGGACATCCCTCTACTCACCCACACCCCCTGTTAATCTACGGCGACAACAGCCTAACACCGCAGCCGAACCAGTGAACCCTCATACTCCTCTTCGTGTGGGCATCCACTGCTGTGTCTTCCCCGGCTCCGAGTCGTCCCCTTCCTAGGCCTCACCGTCGTCCACCGCCGTGGTGCTCTTGGCGCGGCGTGGTCAACATGGTCAAGGAACGACTTCCATCGGACATGGAGTGTACATGGAGAGGCTGACAGCTGGGTCCACGGCCGCAGCAAGGAAGTGCCTCCTTATTACGCAGAAAATAATGATTCCTCCACCTGACAGCGGGGACCCACCAGACGGGCCACCATATTTCGCGAAAAAAAGTTTCCCCCTGACTGCTGGGACCCACCAGCTACATCTTCGCACGCAAGGAAGTGCGTCCGGGCAAAAAAAAGATTCGCCCCCTGACTGCTAGGACCCACCAGCTACATCTTTGCACGCAAGGAAGTGCGTCCGGGCAAAAAAACGATTCGCCCCCCTGACTGTTGGGACCCACTAGCTACATCTTCGCACGGAAAGGAAGTGCGTCCGAGCAAAAAAAACCGATTCGCCCCTCTGACTGCTAGGACCCACCAACTACATTTTCGCACGCAAGGAACTGCCTGACAGTCGGGACCCACCTGGTCGAAGCGTGCGTAGCATTGTCATTCTGGTCGCGAACTTGTACGTATATATATACTGGTCGATGTAGAGGCACGCACATGTCGTAGTAGAAGCGCGTATGTGTCGTAGTAGAGGCGCGCACGTAGCATGTACACGTACGTACAGTGGCCAGGGTGCAAGAAAGAAAATACAGCCACGTATGTGTACATACGGGCGGGGTCTCGAACGCCTAGTCGCGCATACGTATGGCGAGGGCTCGTGTTCATGAGGAGGCAACGGAATGCGTCGTGGTCATGGGGAGGCAACGGAATGCGTCGTGTTCATGGGGAGGCAACGGAATGCGTCGTGTTCATCGGGAGGCAACGAAATGCATCGTGTTCATCGGGAGGCAACGGAACATGTGGGAGCCAACCGGCTTGGACAGAACAGGCGATGGAAACGAGGCCTGGCGTACCGCAGAACAGAGGAAACAGACCTCCTACGGTCGAAACGGGGGTCCTGTTGATCGGGAGGGGTGTGGCGTACCGCAAAACAGACAAAACGAACCTCCTACGGTCGAAACGGGGGTCCTATTGATCGGGAGGGGTGTGGCGTACCGCAAAATGGATGAAATGGACCTCCTACGGTCGAAACGGGGTCCTGTTCATCGAAAGTGGTGTGGCGTACCGCAAAACGGGACTCCACGAGATACTGTTCATCTCCACCGTCGACCTCCTCCAGCCTCCACGGGCTACCGTCGACCTCCTCCAGCCTCCACGGGCTCCTGTTCATCCAGTCTCCACCGCGTGCTACTCCACCGGCTACTTTTCAAACACCCCTCCATGGGCACCCCTCCACCGTCTGTTCATCCAGCCCTCCACACCACGGGATCCTGTTCAACCACCCCTCCACCATCTACTGTTCATCCAGCCCTCCACACCACGGGTTCCTGTTCATCCAGAGGCAATGCCACCGCTAATTGTTCATCCAAACCCCCCCGCAACGCTCATTGTTCATCCAATCGATCGGCTTCAGTTAGCAACAGTAGTGAAGGAATCACTCCATCGGGTTCAGTTAACAGCCATTGATCGATCGCTCGGGTTCAGTAACGCGTAGCTTGCAGTGCAATCGCTCGGGTTCAGTTAGAGCCCAACGCCTCGCTCGGCTTCAGTTAGAGCCAACGCCTCGCACACACGCGCGTACCTGTACGAGAGAAACGCGCATCGCTCTCCCACCGTAACCGGCAAATCCTCGAAAATTTCCTCCCCCTCGCTTCTACCACGGTTTTTTCCATCATGGACAGCCCAAAGAATGTCATGCAGCTGCGTCTCCGGCCCGCCCAGCACGAAAAGCCCATTTTCTGTCATGATTTTTTGTCATAGAAGTAGGAGCCCACCACATCTATGATGATACCGGGTTTTGTCACCATTATCGTCATAGAAGTGTCATATGTATGACAGGAAAAAAATTCGTTCTGCCCAAAATGTCACGGATGTGTCTTTTTTTGTAGTGCTATATCGTCCATGCTAGGTGGGTTATTCTCAAGAGGAGTGGACTCCGCTCCTCATTCACGAGAAAGGGCTGGTAACCGGGATGCCCAGTCCCATGATCCAAAAAGATCAAAGCAAATCCAAATAATTAAACAAAACTCCCCCAGGGCTGTTGTTAGTTGGAGGCACTCGTTGTTTCGAGCAAGCCATGGATTGATGCTTGTTGGTGGCTGGGGGAGTATAGACCTTTACCATTCTGTTTGGGAACTGCCTATAATGCATGTAGTATGGAAGATACAGCCATCTCATAGTTGTTGCGTTGACAGTGAAAGTATGCCGCTCAAAATGTTATTCAATCTCTATTTTAAAATCGAGCTCTGGCACCCCTACAAATCCCTGCTTCCCTCTGCGAAAGGCCTATCTATTTACTTTTATGTTGAGTCTTCACCCTTCTTATTAAAAGCACCCGATGGAGAGCACACTGTCATTTGCATTCATTATTGTTGGTTTATATTGGGTATGACTTAACTGGATCTCTTTTACCATGAATTACAATGTTTAGTCAGTCCTTGATCTTTAAAGGTGCTCTGCATTTATGTTTTGCGGTTTCAGAAAGGGCTAGCGAGATACCATTTTGTTATATCATGTTATGATTGTTTTGAGAAAGTGTTGTCATCTGAGTTTTATTATTATGGCTCACTAGTTGATTATGCTATTGATATGAGTAACTGTGAGACCTAAGTGTTATTGTGAGTATGGTTAGTTCATAATATATGCTGAAACTTGAATGTTGGCTTTTCATGTTTACAACAACAAGAGCAAACAGAGTTTGTAAAAGTTTTGGTTTATCACTTTCAGTTTATCAATTGAATTGCTTGAGGACAAGCAAAGGTTTAAGGTTGGGGGAGTTGATACGTCTCCAACGTATCTACTTTTCCAAACACTTTTGCCCTCGTTTTGGACTCTAACTTGCATGATTTGAATGAAACTTACCCGGACTGACGATGTTTTCAGCAGAACTGCCATGATGTTGTTTTATGTGTAGAAAAGAAAAGTTCTCGGAATGTCCTGAAAATCCACGGAGGCGCTTTTTGGAATTAATAAGAATTTCTGGGCGGAAGAAATACACCAGGGGGCCCACACCCTGTCCACGAGACAGGGGGGCGCGCCCCCTCCCCCTGGGCGCGCCCCCCTATCTCGTGGGCCCCCTGGACCTCCACTGACCTCAACTCCAACTCCATATATTCACGTTCGGGGAGAAAAAAATTGGAGAGAAAGTTTCATCGCGTTTTACGACACGGAGCCGCCGCCAAGCCCTAATCTCTCTCGGAGGGCTGATCTGGAGTCCGTTCGGGGCTCCGGAGAGGGGGATTCGTCGTTGTTGTCATCATCAACCATCCTCCATCACCAATTTCATGATGCTCACCGTCGTGCGTGAGTAATTCCATCGTAGGCTTGCTGGACGGTGATGGGTTGGATGATATTTACCATGTAATCAAGTTAGTTTTGTTAGGGTTTGATCCCTAGTATCCACTATGTTCTGAGATTGATGTCGCTATGACTTTGCTATGCTTAATGCTTGTCACTAGGGCCCGAGTGCCATGATTTCAGATCTGAACCTATTATGTTTTCATGAATATATGTGTGTTCTTGATCCTATCTTGCAAGTCTATAGTCACCTATTATGTGTTATGATCCGACAACCCCGAAGTGACAATAATCGGGATACTTCTCGGTGATGACCGTAGTTTGAGGAGTTCATGTATTCACTATGTGCTAATGTGTCAGGACCCCGACTCAATGCCACACCGATCTAGCATGTAACACCTCATATCACTTTGCGGCCTCACGCACGGTATTCCCACGGGTGTCGCCTTACCAGGCCCGGGACTGTTTGCGCCTTTTGGCACACGTATATGATAGTGTCGCTAGCATCCATATGACAAGGAGCCCGGGCTGACATGGCTAGTCGTGAACCCAAAGTGGCACTAACTTACAGGGACAGGCATACATGACCCAGCAACGAACGTGTCGGTCATCAGCGAGTGAATCCGGGCTGTAGCAACTGGGCTAGCAGGACTCCGGTAAATTGGGCTGTAGCAGGCTAACAGGACTCCGGTAGACATTGTGTGACATTTCCCCGAAGGGACAGACACAGGAACGAAGAAGGACACATGCCGGCCAGCCTAAGTGTTCCGGAGCAGTAGCAAGCTACCATGGCTCAGTGGAAGCACTAGGAGACATTTCCCGGTAAGAGAGGCTACCAAGGATAAACAACTAGATAGTCAGATCCCACACATACCAAGCATTTCAATAACATACACACAATATGCTCGATATGTGCAAATACAACATGGCATCACAACATGACTCTACAACTCAAGTATTTTATTCAATAGGCTCCGCGGAGCGAGATATTACAACCATGGGTCGCATGACCCAACAATCAGAGCATACAAGTCAAAGCACATGCGGAAGCTTAACATGTCTGAGTACAGACAACTACAAATGAAAAAGGCTGAGAAGTCTGACTAACTACCAGATCCTGCCGAGGGCACAAGATCATAGCTGAGGTAACAAGCTAAACGTCGAAGTTCACGCGGAACTACTAGTGAGACTGAAGTCTCCCTGGAAAACATAAAATAGGAAAATGTGAGTACAAATGTACCCAGCAAGACTTACATCAGAACTAACTACATATGCATCATTATCAACAAAGGGGATGGTGGGGTTTAGCTGCAGCAAGCCAGCTTTGACTCGGTGGCTATCCTAAACTACGACTGCAAGTAACTCTTTTGAGGTGGCGCACACGAGTCCACATATTCACCATATCAATACGCCACTATGGATCTGCTCCCGTCTCCCTACGAGAACACTGTCCATAGCAATCACGCTTATCTTGAGCATTTTAGAGTATCCACTTCCACTTTTCTATGAACTGTACTCGCAACCCAGAAGTCCTTTTCCGTGGACATGGCTATTCGAATAGACGATGTTAACCCTGCAGGGGTGTACTTCTTCACACACTCTCTCGCCACTTACCACCATGTACACGTCATGTATCTCGGCAACCTTCAAGCGGAAGCCTGGCGAGGAAGTCGGCCACGACCTGACTAACCACACAAGTCTCTAGTCTAGGTTTATCGCCTATTCGGGTTCCATCCGCAAGGAGATCCGGCCGGGGTGTCGCTCACGGCCCCAAACGATGTGAGCAGGGTTCCCAAGCCCACCTCGACAGGTGGATCTACGCTTGGTACACCGTGCCATGGTGCCTAGTCTGTCCCAAGCCCACCTATACCGGGTGCCACTTGGTAGACTACTAACACTACCTACAAACACTAGAAACAAGTTGCGACTCCTAGAGAGAGATCGAGTTGATTAATAAGTCGAGAGGGGCACTTAAGCATTCCAATGTGTGGTAGTAGTTGTTCATGGATCACAAACACAGAACTTAGTTCCTGAGGACGGTTTCAATGAGACAACCCACCATGTACTCCTACATGGCCTCTCACCGCTACCTTTACCAAATCATGTTCACACACTTAGCTCTCAATAGTAGGACATGTTCACAACTTTCCAATTCATCCCCGATGAATCAGACCTGACACAACTCTAAGCAATAGCAGGCATGAGAAACAAGCAAGAATGAGTAGGCACAACAGGGCTCAACTACCGCAGGATGTAACAGTTGAATCGTTGTTGTCCTAATGCAGTAAAAG
This sequence comes from Triticum aestivum, assembly GCF_018294505.1. Lineage (NCBI taxonomy): Eukaryota > Viridiplantae > Streptophyta > Magnoliopsida > Poales > Poaceae > Triticum > Triticum aestivum. The sequence goes on from NC_057813.1 coordinate 385,971,605, forward strand.
AGTGCAGGAGTGAGAGAGTGGGATTGTATCGGAATGAACAAGGGGGTTTTGCTTGTCTGGCACTTCTGAAGATAGTATAGTTCTTCATTGGTGTCATTGATCACATCGTCGAAACACGTCTATCGAGAGGGAACAAACACCGGCAAACAAGGAAGAACACCATCAATGCAATGCACAATATGATGCATGATCTTGACATGGCAATATGATGTGATTTGAGCTAATGCAACTAGCAGCAGGTTAAAATGACGTTGGTTTGAACCTTAGGTTCAAATTCAAACTCCATATGTGAAGGTTTGAATGTCATTATATGATTTGGCCTAAACAGCAGCCATAAGTTGTTCTAACATGCATGAAAATGGTACAGATGGATAGATTGGATTTTCTGATCATTTTTCATATATAATTTATTTCATTTGGAGTTACGGTTGAATTTCTATGATTTTTAGAAGTTTTGGATATTTTCTGGAATTTCTTGTAGAAGAATAAATCTAGCAAATAATTAAACTACGTCAGCACTGCGTCACTGTGACATCACGGTCAACGGGGCCAGACCAGGTCAAACTGACCAGTGGGTCCACTGGTCAGTGGCACAACTAATTAACCAAGTTAATTAGCCTTAAGTTAATTCTAACTAAACTGTTTTTGGGGCCGGGGCCCACTAGTCAGTGACTAATTAGCTAGCTAACCTAGGTTAATTAGTGTTAAACTAATACTAACTAAAAGTGTCAGGGGGGTAGCCCACGCATCAGTGACACACGGGGGGAGGTCAAACCCTGGTCAGCGGGGTCAAACCCGCCGGACCTGGTCCACGGCTCGTCGTCAGCGACGACAGAAATGGCGGAGGGCTTCGGAAATCGCCCACATGCGATGGTTTTGGGCGTGGGGAGGCTCTACAAAGAGTTGTTGTTCGCACACAGCTAATGGAGCAGACGGCAGGAGCTGGGGTGGCCCGAGCTCGTCGGAAGCGAGCTCGCGGCGGCGGCCGGAGTTCGGTGGCATGCGGGTTTGATGCTACAGCGCATGGTAGGGACTGCAGGCAGGTGTGTTCGGCTCCTGGGGCTGCAACGAACGCCCTGATGAGCTCAGACGCGAGTGGCAGTAGTTGTGGCCGCGGCGGCGATGAGGTACGGCGCCGGCGAGCTTCGAAGTTCGTGCAACTACGGCCTAGAGGAGGCGGTGAGCAACAGAGTTCGGGGAAGGAGGAAGAGCAGCTCACCGCGAGCACAATGGGAAGGTCAGTGGGCGCGGGGGAGGTCCGGAGCGAGCAGGGCGACGATGGTGATCTCGGCGACCCGAGGAGGAAGAAGAGGTCAGGGCCGGCACTTCAGGGCGTTTGGCGTCGCATGAGTCGACGGCGAGGCGTAGGCGATGGTGGCAGAGCTTCTGGGCATGTAGGAGAGGCGAGGGGCAGACGATGGCCGCGGTGGTGGCGAACGGCGGCGACAAACCCGTTCGGGTGGGTGAGGGAGAGAGGTCCAGGGAGGGGATGAGCACGGGGAAGAGCGGGAGGGGGTCGAGGGGAGCGTGTGGCATCACCCGAAGAGGCCAGGGCTAAGTCGGCAAGCAGGAGGTGGCGGGGCGCATGCTCGCGTGCGGCGGCCACGCGCGTGCTGTCCTCCTGGCGGGAGGTAGGTGATGACTGGCACTGTGGGCCAGTGGGCCGCACAGTGCTGGGCCAGCTGGGGCGCCAGATGGGCTGCAGGTGAGTTAGGTAGGTTTTCTGTCCTTTTCTTTTTATTTGTTTCTGTTCTGTGTTTTGAAATAGTAGAAATACTATTCCATTTAGGAAAAACCTGAATATATTTAGAGGCACATTTGAAAATATTCTCAACAGCCTAAAAATACCTTCAAGATTATTGGGCATTTTAAAATATTTATAGGATTTAAATTGCCCAAATGCAAATACTTATGGCTTGGTGCAAAAATCCAGAATAGCCTCCAAAAATATGAAACCATTCTTGGCAGAGGGTTTAGCCAGGACCAAAGATGGTGAACATTTATGAAGGGCATTTTGGGTTCATTGAAATTCCAATTGTTGTAACCTAGTATTTCAAAGGGGGTGTTGGGGTTTGTTAGTCCCCATTTCAAGTTTCTGAGAAAATTTAAACATGATGCAACAACAGATGCTAGCTCTAGACAGAGCAGAGCTAGGTATGTGACAACTCACCCCCACTAAACGAGAATCTCGTCCCGAGATTCAAGACACGGGGTAAGAAGACAGAGGGGACACAAAGTTAACATGATCTTCACGATCCAACTTCCCTTCTCGGAGACGCTGATCCATTGCATCATATTGGTCTTGACGTCTTTGTTTTCGGGATCTTCATCCAACACGAGGAAAGAGACAACTCTACAAGGATGGATCATTTTAATGATCACTAGATAAACTTACGGAACGAGACATGGAAACATCTCTTGAGTGGAGAGGAAAAAACACACATCAAGAAGGACGGAAGAAACAATTTGACGAGGGTTTCAAAGTAGTGAGGAAAATAATTTCATGACCCCATAACGGGGCACCTTGGGGGAGGTGACTCATAGAATTATTCCCTTAAGTGGCAAAAAGGATTACTTCTGATACATATATCTTTGAGACTCTTTATGCCAGCCTAAGGCAATTCACAAATGATCGTTTGAAGGAGTTCTAAGAAATGGCATACTCAGTTGGAAAGGGAGCTAGGGTTATAGAGCAACTCGGCAAATGGAAGGCACATTCCAATTGATACCGAGGATATAACCTAGTGTGTGAGCATGCTCTCAAGAATTTGAGCATTTCCATATTCATCAGGGTCTTACCAACATCTGTGCCGAGGATCGTGGCAACACATCATACTACCATGATGAATAGTAATGGACGATGCAGATGCAAAGGAAGATAACATCTTATCAGATTTCACCTTAGCGAGGCCAAGGAAACAAAATCTGGATGATCGACCGAGAGACGTTTAGCACTCCGCTTCGAATGTTCTCCTTGATGTGCTAGTGTATCCCATTCATAGGTATGGTTTGATATCTAGAAGATCAAGTAGAAGGTCGGACTTCGGGAACACAAGGATTAACTTCTAGAATAAGTCATGCAAGATCCTCATGGGTAGTGACCAAACGGCTTAATCAAGATACTAGAATAATAGTACTTCCATCTAGGTGCGTCCACTTCACTAATACCTATATCATAGTTCTTGGAAGAAGTTCCAACCATTATATCTGCCTGAGATTCAGATCTGGTTGGTAACAGTATAATTCAGACTCATTAAGTCTAGAAAGAAAAATGAAAGTTTGCAACACAAATCGACAAGGTGGCGTTGCGAGATTGTCGGGGAATGAGCTATGATAGCAAACTCCAAAACATGAGCTGGTTCTGCTACACACGTGTAGACACACTGTCGCAGACAAGCATGACCACGTAGTAGTCTTATGATGAAACACTACCGAGTTCAGGAGTGGAGCCATCATTAACGATATCGAAGTCTAGTGCATGTCCGTCTAGGCCCTTCAGGATTAGCACTTGAACTTCTTATCATTGAACAAATCAAACAGTGGCTTGGTGTGCTAGGGATACATACAGAATGAAGGTTGCAAGTCTCCAGACCACAGAATACCTCGCACGTATGCATGACTGACTTGGGATGATTCCAGAGGAGGCAAAAACAAACTTTCTTGAATTCACGGCGGCAACTTGCACCAAAAGCACGTGAACCAGAGGAAGTCACTTCTTTCATCCAACATATGCTTCATGAACGGAACATGAAGATAATGCTTACAAAAGTTTCCAACACTAGCTTGATGTTCAACATGAATCATGGAGGAGACTAAATGCTGCTGATGGGCTCAACAACAACTCATCGGAATTTCCATATCACTGGATTTCCACCATTATGTGAACAATGTGATAGTATTGGTCAGACCAAAAGATATAATGGTGTATGCTCGAGGAAACAACCATGAGTAAGACAACATTACGAACATCGTTGGTTCTGAATTGATTTGATGATAGCCCATACTCAAATCAAAGTTTCGATAAGACAATAGATCCAACAATTGACCACGAGGATCAATCAATGAAGATATCATCTTTCTTCAGCACACACACACAAAGATATCCCTTTGGAATGAACTGAGTCAGACAAGCTATTATCTTCCAACTCTCCAAGTTGTTGTTTAGCTTAACCAACTTGCTCAGGGTATCTGACACGGATTCTTGGAGAAAGGATGGTTTAGAAGAATACGAACTTGATCACGAGCTCAACATAGCGGTCAGGTGACAACTTGGTGATACTTTCGAGAAGATATTCGGAAAATCACGAACCGCCAATATGTTACTAAGCTCGCGAACAATCTTGCTTTTCAGGGCAAGAAGATATGATCACAAGAGCGAGGGATTGGCACAATCCTAACTCATTGATCGAGGAGTGCACCGGAGATAAGGACTAGGTAGCACAATCAATCTTAGAATGGTGATGATTCAATAATCAACATGCTAAGAATGAGGTTATCGTCCATTTAACTACCAAGCAATGGAGTTGCTAGGTGTATAGATTTCACACATCACGATTCACTTGTCGGCATTCCGGTTGCGACAACATGAAACCGAGGAATGAATAATGATGGCGAGAAGTATCACTATGTCAAGAGTTCATAGGATGGTGTGCAATTCCCATGACATTCTTGATATAAAGATGGTAATACTCCAAGGTAGAGTAGAACAAGAGCTAGATTAGCATTTTGATCTGCGGAACACAACGGCTTTGACCCAATCCTGGATATGGATGAGGTATTGGAGTTTGTTTCTCCTAGTTATTCCGGAATAGAATGGCTTGACGGACCACAAAAGTAATAGACATCGATGAACGAATGCACGCATACCCTTGACTATCAACTGACAAACGAAGGTCAGAGAACAACTAAAGAGGGCAACTCAAAAGAACATATGATTTTCTGAGTTGTGGATGCATGGATTGGTATGTCGAACGAGTTCAACATATTTCTTCCAGACAACCCATGCAGAAAGGTAGAACTGGCAGAGTCACAACATAGAATCGAGAACTCATCAAGAGCTCTGGTTGTGATCTTTGGTTTAGCGGGGAACTTCTGCCCTAAGCAGTTCATGGTATTTGGAAGAAGGACATACCACAAACCTCGAGGACTATCGCAAAGGTTACTAATAACCTAAAGGAACAAACAAACACTATCAACACGAAGTAGCTAGGGTGAATCTAGGGCTCAAAACCGAAGAGAAGAATACCTACTATTAAGTGGCATCACGGGATGCTTTCGAGATTGACGGCCAGAATTATCATGCTGGGACCACAAAACATGGCTAGATTACTAGGTGATACTCTAGGACACCTAGGGTCATAGTAATAACTCCAACATATATGTCGAGGCAATATAGTACCTCAACTCAGCAATTAGTGTGATTAACCTGTCCTAAAAGAACATCGAAACCAGAGGGAAAGGATTTTGCAGATGCATCAGACTATTTAGAAACCTGGGATGACTCGGACAGCATAACGACTGTAAATGCTCAAAAGATTTGAGACATCCTGCAAAATGGTGGCATAACCACTCGATCATCACAATATCAAGAATCCGAGGCTAGCTATGAATACGCGGAGGTAGTAGCAACTAAACTGAGGCTTGAATCCATCAATCCTATAAGTCTACGGATTAGTAACACGTGATCCTGATAGAAAGGAGAGAAATCCTTGTTCCTTAACCCCGGAGGAAAGATAAGATGACTCAGATCGGAAGGCATAAGGTAAAGGAGTAAGAGAGCCTTACGTTCCATCCCACAATCAATTCACCTACATATAACTAAAGCATTTCTCGACTCAACTTCGACCAGTTTGGCTTGGTAATCCTACAGGGCGTCAAGCTCTGATACCAAAGCTATCAGGACCCTGACTCAATGCCACACCGATCTAGCATGTAACACCTCATATCACATTGCGGCCTCACGCACGGTATTCCCATGGGTGTCGCCTTACCAGGACCGGGACCGTTTGTGCCTTTTGGCACACGTATATGATAGTGTCGCTAGTATCCATATGACAAAGAGCCCGGGCTGACATGACTAGTCGTGAATCCAAAGTGGCACTAACTTACAGGGACAGGCATACATGACCCAGCAACGAACGTGTCGGTCATCAGCGAGTGAATCCAGGCTGTAGCAACTGGGTTAGCAGGACTCTGGTAAACCGGGCTGTAGCAGGCTAATAGGACTCCGGTAGACACCGCGTGACATTTCCCCGAAGGGACAGACATAGGAACGAAGAAGGACACATGCCGGCCAGCCTAAGTGTTCCGAAGCAGTAGCAAGCTACCATGGCTCAGTGGAAGCACTAGGAGACATTTCCCGATAAGAGAGGCTATCAAGGATAAACAACTAGATAGTCAGATCCCACACATACCAAGAATTTCAATAACATACACACAATATGCTCGATATGTGTAAATACAACATGGCATCACAACATGACTCTACAACTAAAGTATTTTATTCAATAGGCTCCGAGGAGCGAGATAATACAAACATGGGTCTCTCGACCCAGCATTCAGAGCATACAAGTCAAAGCACATCCGGAAGCTTAACATGTCTGAGTACAGACATCTACAAATGAAAAAGGCTGAGAAGCCTGACTATCTACCAGATCCTGCCGAGGGCACAAGATCGTTGCTGAGGTAACAAGCTAAATTTCGAAGTCCATGCAAAACTACTAGTGAGACGGAAGTCTATGCAAAAACGTAAAATAGGCAAACGTGAGTACAAATATACCCAGCAAGACTTACATCAGAACTAACTACATATGCATCAGTATCAATAAAGGGGGGTGGTGGAGTTTAACTGCAGCAAGCCAGCTTTGACTCGGTGGCTATCCTGAACTACAACTGCGAGTAACTCTTTTGAGGTGGCGCACACGAGTCCACATATTCACCATATCAATACACCACTATGGATCCGCTCCCGTCTCCCTACGAGAACGCCATCCATAGCACTCACGCTTATCTTGCGTATTTTAGAGTATCCACTTTCACTTGTCTATGAACTGTACAGGCAACCCAGAAGTCCTTTACCGCAGACACGGCTATTCGAATAGATAATGTTAACCCTGCAGGGGTGTACTTCTTCACACACGCTCTCGCCACTTACCGCCATGTACACCTCGTGTATCTTGGAAACCTTCAAGCGGAAGTCTGGCGAGGGAGTCGGCCATGACCTGACTAACCACACAAGTCTCTCGTCCAGGTTTATCGCCTATTCGGGTTCCATCCGCAAGGAGATCCGGCCAGGGTGTCGCTCACGGCCCCAAACGATGTGAGCAGGGTTCCCAAGCCCACCATCCGGGTGCCACTTGGTACACCGTGCCACTGTACCTAGTCTGTCCCAAGCCCACCTGTACCGGGTGCCACTTGGTAGACTACTAGCACTACCTACAAACACCAGAAATTAGTTGCAACTCCTGGACAGAGATCATGTTGATTAATAAGTCGAGAGGGGTCAAGTTACCGGAACCCAATGTGTGGTAGTAACTATTCATGGATCACAAACACAGAACTCAGTTCCTGAGGACGGTTTCAATGAGACAACCCACCATGTACTCCTACATGGCCTCTCATCGCTACCATTACCAAATCGTGTTCACACACTTAGCTCTCAACAGTAGGACATGTTCACCACATTCCAATTCATCCCCGATGAATCAGACCTGACACAACTCTAAGAAATAGTAGGCATGACAAACAAGCATCAATGAGTAGGCACATCAGGGCTCAAACAAATCCTACTCATGCTAGTGGGTTTCATCTATTTACTGTAGCAATGACAGGTCATGCAGAGGATAAGGGGTTCAACTACCGTAGCATGTAACAGTTGAATCGTTGTTGTCCTAATGCAGTAAAAGAGAGTAGAGCGAGAGAGTGGGTTTGTATCGGAATGAACAAGGGGATTTTGCTTGCCTGGCACTTCTGAAGATAGCATTGAGTCTTCATCAGTGTCAACGATCACAACGTCGGAACATAGTCTACTGAGAGGGGACGGTTACCAACAAACAGAGAAGGACACAATCAATGTAATGCACAATATGATGCATGATCATGACATGGCAATATGCTGTGATTTGTACTAATGCATCTAGCAACAATTTAAATGAGGTCCATATGAACCAAGGGTTCATATGCAAACTCCATAAGGGGTATTTAAAATGCCATTATCATGTTTTCACTTATACAGGGGGTATAAGTCGGTTGAACATGCATGAAAGTAGCATAAATGGATAGATTGGATTTTTCTGATAATTTTTCATATATAAATTATTTCATTCTGAGATACGGTTGAATTTCTATGATTTTTCAAATTTTGGATATTTTCTGAAATAAATAAATCATTTAAGACTTACTTAAATTCCAGAAAAGAGTTATTGCATCAGCACGACGCCACTGTGACGTCAGCAGGTCAGCGGAATCGTCCAGGTCAAACCTGACCAGTGGGTCCCACTGGTCAGTGCCACAACTAATTAACCAAGTTAATTAGCCTTAAGTTAATTCTAACTAAACTGTTTGTGGGGCCAGGGCCCACTAGTCAGCAACTAATTAGCTAGCTAACCTAGGTTAATTAGGGTTAAACTAATACTAACTAAAAGTGTCAGGGGGGTGCCCCACACGTCAGTGCACACGAGGGGAGGTCAAACCCTGGTCAGCGGGGTCAAACCCACCGGACCTGGTCCACGGTTCGTCGCCGGCGACGACAGAGACGGCGGAGGGCTTCAGAAATCGCCAACAGGTGATGGTTTTGGGCGTGGGGAGGCTCTACGAAGAGCTGCTATTCGCGCACAGCTGATGGAGCAGACGGCGGGAGCTGGGGTGGCCCGAGCTCATCGGAAGCGAGCTCGCGGCGGCGGCCGGAGTTCGATGGCATGCGGGTTTGATGCTACGGGGCATGGTAGGGGCTGCAGGTGGGTGTGTTCGGCTCCTAGAGCTGCAACGAACGCGCTGATGAGCTCGGATGCGAGTGGCAGCAGCTGTGGCCGCGGCGGTGATGAGGTACGGCGCCGGCGAGCTTCGGCGTCCGCGCAACTACGACCTAGAGGAGGCGGCGAGCAATGGGGTTCGTGGGAGGAGGAAGAGAAGCTCACCGCGAGCACGATGGGAAGGTCAATGGGCGCGGGGGAGGTCCGGAGCGAGCAGGGCGACGGTGGCGATCTCGGCAACCCGAGGAGGAAGAAGAGGTCAGGGCTGGCGCTTCGGGGCGTTTGGCGTCGCGTGAGTCGACGGCGAGGCGTAGGCGACGGTGGAGGAGCTTCTGCGCATGTAGGAGAGGTGAGGGGGAGGCGATGGCCGCGGAGGTGGCGGACGGCGGCGACGAACCCGTTCGGGTGGGTGAGGGAGAGAGGTCCAGGGAGGGGATGAGCATGGGGAAGAGCGGGAGGGGGTCGAGGGGAGCGCGTGGCATCACCCGAAGAGGCCAGGGCCAAGCGGCAAGCAGGAGGTGGTGGGGCGCGTGCTCGCGTGCGGCGGCCATGCGCGTGCTGTCCTCCTGGCGGTAGGTAGGTGATGACTGGCACTGTGGGCCAGTGGGCCGCACAGTGCTAGGCCAGTTGGGGCGCCAGATGGGCTGCAGGTGAGTTAGGTAGGTTTTATGTCCTTTTCTTTTTATTTGTTTCTGTTCTATGTTTTGAAATAGTAGAAATACTATTCCATTTAGGGAAAACGTGAAAATATTCAGAGGCACATTTGAAAATATTCTCAACAGCCTAAAAATACCTTCAAGATTATTTGGGCATTTGAAAATATTTATAGGATTTAAATTGCCCAAATGCAAATACTTATGGGTTGGTGCAAAAATCCAGAATAGCCTCCGAAAATATGAAACCATTCTTGGCAAAGGGTTTAGCTAGGACCAAAGATGGTGAACATTTATGAAGGGCATTTTGGGTTCATTGAAATCCAATTGTTGGAACCTAGTATTTCAAAGGGGGTTATCGGTGTCAAAACCGGCGGATCTCGGGTAGGGGGTCCCGAACTGTGCGTCTAGGCGGATGGTAATAGGAGACAAGGGACACGATGTTTTTACCCAGGTTCGGGTCCTCTCGATGGAGGTAAAACCCTACTCCTGCTTGATTAATATTGATGATATGGGTAGTACAAGAGTAGATCTACCACGAGATTAGAGAGGCTAAACCCTAGAAGCTAGCCTATGGTATGATTGTTGTTCGTCCTACGGACTAAAACCCTCTGGTTTATATAGGCACTGAAGAGGGTTAGGGTTACACAGAGTCGGTTACAATGGTAGGAGATCTACATATCCGTATCGCCAAGCTTGCCTTCCACGCCAAGGAAAGTCCCATCCGGACACGGGACGAAGTCTTCAATCTTGTATCTTCATAGTCCAGGAGTCCGGCCAAAGGTGATAGTTCGGCTATCCGGACACCCCCTAATCCAGGACTCCCTCAGTAGCCCCCGAACCAGGCTTCAATGGCGATGAGTCCGGCGCGTAGATTGTCTTCGGCATTGCAAGGTGGGTTCTTCTCCAAATCATGTGTACCTGTTCGAATAGCGTCCGGCTTCTTGTAAATATTGCGCTCCTCGGCTTCCACGCCCAATAATGGCCATCTTCCACGTGTCGAACGAATGCGAAGAGCCAGGGTATTTTTACATTTATCCCCCTAGCTGCGCAAATGAGCTGCCTATAAAAGAGACGAGGATCTAGATCCGAATCACACCATCCTCCCTTCGCGAGCATTCATCAGAGCGCATCTGACAGAAATCCATTCCATCATGGACAGTCGACGCGACTCCTCCTCTCGCCCTCCCAGCCCTCAGCCTGGAGATTGGGAGAGGTGCTCCGTCCCGCACAGCGAACTAGTGGCGCTCCAAACCAAGGGATTTCTTCCCCCAGCCTTCATGGTTCCGGTTCGAGCCGGACTCGCCACCTATAAGGGCGGAAAGCAAGCGGAGAGCGTCCCCAGCCCCTCCAAAGGAGAGCGGGTATGCCTTGTCTCTTATTTGATAAGAGGGCTTGGATTTCCAATTCATCCGTTTCTCCGGGGGCTCCTGGAGTTCTACGGCCTCCAGTTGCACAGCCTTACGCCTGCCTCCATTCTGCATATTGCGGGCTTCGTGGCCCTTTGCGAGCTGTTTTTGGGCATCGAGGCTCATTTTGCGCTGTGGAAGAAGCTGTTCTGCCTTGTGCCCTGTTCTCAAGAGGGGTCGATATATCAAGTGGGCGGAGCCGAACTATGGCGCATCGCCGGGACCGGATATCTATCTGGAACCCCGAAGAAGGCGTCCGAAGACTGGCCTTCGGCATGGTTTTATATAGAAGATGCGCCCCTGACGGACCTTGTTCGGGTCGGTCTCCCTAAGTTTAATAACGCTCCTTTGAAGAAACGCCTAAGCTGGCGTCCATGGAGCCCTCAGAAGGAAAACGACAAGGACGTCCTTTACCTGATGAGTCGGATAAGGTTGTTAGCTCATTCTGGACTGACCATGATCGGGGTGATGGCCACATGCATTATGCGGGGGGTGCAGCCGCTCCAGTATAGAGGCCACCCCATGTGGGATTTCAACGGGGAGGATGATGCCACCCGCTGCGGCCGTAAGGGGCCGGGATCGGTCGCCGATCTGATGAAGATCTTGTCCGCATTGTACAAGGGAGAAGAGGAGGAATTTCTCCGCGTCAATCGACGGGGCGGATTTTCTATCCACAATCCTCCGAGCTGGGTAAGCGGACATTTCTTTTTGCCTATCCGATCCATATTCCCATAGTCAAGTATCTCATTTTGTGATTTCGGCGCAGGAACTGCGCCAGGCCGTAAAGGACATAAACAGCCCGCCTCCACAACCCGAGGATCCGGAACGGTTCCTCGATCCGACCTCCCAAGAGGATCCGGACATATCGGTGGAGCTGATTGATGGGGTATTTCACCAACTGAGCATTGATAATGCCTTGGTCGCCATTACGACCGATTACCCTGGAATACTTCCAGCCTCACAGGTAATTGAGACCAAAGTCCCAATACTTAGAAAATGACCCATCCGTGCTTATTTTTTATCATCGTATACCGATGGCGTTTTGCAGGGGGCGCCCTTGAGTCGGAAGGCCGAGCCCGCGGCGGCTAGCCAACAAGGGGCAGCACGGCCCAGCAGGCTAAAAAGAAGTGCGGTCCGGATCGAAACTCCGGCGCAACGGTATGGCGTGCCACCTTACTCCGAGGCTTTATTCCTGGGAGACATACTAACGCTCGTGCTTTTTCAGGAAGAAGAGCGCTCGACGGACTTTATCCGGAGAGGTTGCCAATCAATCCTCCGCTCGCCAGGCTCCAAAGCCAGGTCCGGAAGCGGAGGCGAACACGAGGCGTGCGTAGGATGCTCCTCCGACAGAGGATGCCGACAGGTTATTTGCCACCAATTCCGAGGTGGAGAGTGCCATTAATCACAGGCGTCGTCGGACAGTTCTTCGCGATGCATGTTTCTCCCCAGAGGCATTGGATGCCTTTAATTCTGGAGATGCGCACCTTCGTGCCACTCAAAATGGTCTAACCAGAGCCACGGAGCAGTATGTAAAAGACATACGGGTGAGAAAATTTGACAGTTATATATGCCAGTAGCCCTCAAGACTTGAAATAGTTAGAATAACTGATTTAAGGATCTTTTATTGTGCAGGATCTTTCAGAAAAGAATACCCAACTGTCCCAGGAGCTGGAGGAGTGCAAAGCCCAACTTGAGGCCGCACTAGCCGCAGCGGGGGAAGCCAAAGAGACCCCCTCTAGTAATATATGCTTCAGAAGATAAGTAATTTGTGAAGTGCAGCGTGTGTATAATTCTGACAATAATATTGCAGATGGCGCCGGGATAGATCCGGACAAGCAACAGCTCATGCGCCGGTTAAAGGCCGGCGAGAATGTGCTTACAAGGGTGAGGCAAGAGAAAAATAATCTCAAAGATGCCAACACCCAGCTGGGTGAGGAACTAAAGGATGTTCGTGCCCAGCTTTCTGACTCCATTAAGGAGAATCGACGGCTTCGACGCGGCATTTTTAGTAAGTGCTTGAACGAACTTTGAAAAAGAGTTCGGCGAGGAAGTCGACTGACAGAGTTATGTCTGTAGGTATGCTCACAGGCCGTCCTGCAGAGGAAATGCCCGGTTCTACGGGTGACCTTCTTCCCGAGCTCTTGCAACTGCACGAACGAGTTCGGCAGGTGATGAAAGACGTCGCCCAGGCCTTGTGGCCATCTGTCTCCCTGCCCGAAGGCCTTGGAGAGCTTGCAGAGAGGCTTCAGGGAGCGTGGCGGCGCTTCCGATTATGGAAGATATCGGCCTACCGTCAAGGCGCCAGGGAGGCCTGGGCCATGGTGAAGACGCGGTACACGAAGGCTGACCCAAACCACATGGCCAAGGTCGGACCTGTGGGGCCCGATGGGAAGGAGATCCCTGTGAGCTTGGTGTACGGCCAAGTAGAGTTGGCCGCAAAGTATTCCCAGCAGGACTGTAAACTAGACAGCCTATTAGATGGCATTGAAGAGGAATACAATCAGTCGAATTGACTATGTAATTTAAGATGACATGAAAAATGCCTTCTAGCCGGATTGTAGATCGTTTGTCATAGCGGACCTTTTCGCTTCAACCTCGGGACCCAATAGTCCGGAGTGTGTCCGAATACCCTCGCGGTTATATAAGAACCGGGGCATGCGTGGAGACCAGGCGTAGGGGTCATTAGTGCTTTATCAGACAAGTGCCCAACTAGTTATATTATATTACATGGTTAGTAAGAAACATCTTCCAGGGAGAATAGTTCCGTTAGGGGTTCCTTTCCCTGGGAGGCATGCCCTAAAGTGCATGTCCGGACTGCGAAAAAAGCAGAAAAACATCTGGGGGCAGATAAATAGGTATTAAATCGTCTTTTTGTTCACCGACCGAATATTCCCTTAAGAACACTAGCTTTCGGCTTCACCCAGTCTGAGGTACACATCCGGCTGACCCGGCAGTAACAATCGCAGAGGTGCTCCCTTTACCACCTAGCCGAACAATCGGGAACGTAGGGGTAAGCACAGGAGCCAGGCAACCCAGCTTGGCCAAAACTTAAGTCATATCGATGCATATAATGGTGAATAAAAGGTACATGCGGAAGTGTGACACATGTGTTGGGTATGGAGCCCGTATAAATAAGCTTCTGTTAAAGAAGCCCCCAAGTATAATGAGCGCGGATAGCGCTTCAAGTGTGTGCGAACAATGCGCGAACAAGCTTTCAAAGGCTGTAATAAAAAAGGAGGGAGAAGGAGAGAAACAGAAGACGGCTAATATGAAAAATATAGACGGAGGAAGGAGACGAACTCAGAATCCGGCGCTAGGCGTAGAATCTTCGGAGACGGGCTGCGTTCCATGGGTTCAGCTCGAGTCGGTTATCCGATGCATCTCGCAGATGGTACGCTCCACCGGTCAGGACTTGGTCGATGATAAAGGGACCTTCCCATTTGGGCTTTAGTTTCTCCTTTTTCTTGTCCGGCAGGCGTAGAACTAACTCGCCAACGTTGTAAGTTTTGGCCCATACTTCTCTGCCTTGATATCTTCGAGCTTGTTGTTGATAGAATGCGGAACGGGCTTTTGCCACGTCACGCTCCTCCTCCAATGCGTCCAAACAGTCCTGCCAATCGAGCTCGGCTTCTCTTTCTTCGTACATGCGCACGCGAGGTGAGTCATGAATTATGTCGCAGGGCAGAACTGCCTCTGCGCCGTATACCATAAAGAATGGTGTAAATCCGGTGGTGCGATTCGGAGTGGTCCGCAGCCCCCAGAGTACGGAGTCGAGCTCCTCTACCCAGTGCGTGTTAGATTCCTTGAGGGACCGCACTAATCTGGGTTTGATGCCGCTCATGATTAGACCATTTGCTCGCTCGACTTGACCGTTAGTTTGAGGGTGATAGACTGAAGCATAGTCGAGCTTGATGCCCATGTTTTTGCACCAGAGTTTGACCTCGTCGGCCGTAAAGTTCATGCCGTTATCAGTGATGATGCTATGTGGGACGCTGTAACGGTGTACGACCCCTGATATGAAGTCTATCACGGGTCCGGATTCGGCCGTCTTAACAGGTTTGGCCTCTATCCATTTGGTGAATTTATCCACCATGACCAGTAGGTATTTTTGCTTGTGGGTTCCTCCTTTAAGGGGTCCAACCATGTCAAGCCCCCAGACCGCGAAGGGCCAGGTTATGGGTATAGTTTTGAGGGCGGTGGGTGGCATGTGGCTTTGATTAGCAAAGAGCTGGCAACCGACGCATCGTTGGACTAAGTCCTGAGCATCTGCCCGGGCCGTTGGCCAATAAAATCCTGTACGGAAGGCCTTGCCTACAAGGGCCCGGGCTGCGGCGTGGTGCCCGCCGAGTCCGGCATGAATTTCAGCCAGAAGATTCCGCCCTTCCTCTTCGGAGATACACCTTTGAAGGACTCCGGTTGTGCTTTTCTTGTAAAGCTCTCCCTCATGGACCTTATAGGCTTTAGATCGCCGCACTATGCAGCGGGCCTCGTTTTGGTCATCGAGGAGTTCCTGCCTGGTTAGGTAGGCTAGGAATGGTTCCGTCCACGGGGCAATGACTGCCATTATTACGTGGGCTGAAGATGTTACTTCGTTGGCAGAACCACCAATTGTGTCAGAATGTTCGGTGTCGGGCAGTGCGGTTGGGTCCGGATTGTTATTTCCGAATTCCCCCTCCCGTAGTACGGATGGCTTGAACAGCCTCTCTAGGAAGATATTGGGAGGGACGGCATCGCGCTTTGCGCCAATGCGCGCCAATACGTCTGCTGCCTGGTTGTTATCCCGGGCTATATGGTGAAATTCGAGCCCTTCAAACCGAGCTGACATTTTTAGGACGGCGTTGCGATAAGCTGCCATTTTCGGATCCTTGGCATCGAAGTCTCCATTTATTTGGGATATCGCGAGGTTCGAATCCCCGCGCACCTTTAGGCGTTGAATGCCCATGGAGACTGTCATCCGGAGGCCGTGTAGAAGGGCCTCGTATTCGGCTGCGTTGTTGGAGTCCGTATACATTATCTGGAGTACGTATTGAACCATATCTCCGGTTGGGGACGTTAAAACGACGCCAGCCCCCAGACCGGCCAACATTTTGGAGCCGTCGAAGTGCATTATCCAGTTGGAATATGCGCCGTACTCTTTAGGGAGTTCGGCTTCAGTCCATTCGGCGACGAAGTCGGCCAAAACTTGCGACTTAATAGCTCGCCGTGGCTTATAGGTTATGTCGAACGGGAGGAGCTCAATGGCCCATTTGGCAATCCGGCCCGTCGCGTCGCGGTTGTTTATAATGTCGTTAAGAGGTACTTCGGAGGCTACTGTTATCGAACACTCTTGAAAGTAGTGTCACAGCTTTCGGATGCCATGAACACCGCGTATGCTATCTTTTGATAATGCGGGTACCTGACTTGCATGGAGTTAGGATAGTGGACACGTAGTAAACTGGTTTTTGAAGGGGGAACTTGTGTCCGTCCGTTTCTCGTTCGACAACGAGCACTGCGCTCACAACTTGATGAGTTGCCGTGATATAGAATAGCATTGGTTCACCCATGTTGGGTGCTGCCAGGACTGGGTTTGTTGCCAATATGGCTTTTATTTCTTCGAGTCCGGCCGTGGCGGCATCCGTCCACTCGAAGTGTTCGGTGCATCGGAGGAGGCGATAAAGAGGTAATGCCTTTTCTCCTAAAAGGGAGATAAAGCGGCTTAGAGCCGCCACGCATCCCGTCAATTTTTGTATTTGTTTGAGGTCCTTTGGGATATCCAATTGTGACAGAGCTCGGATCTTGGCTGGGTTTGCTTCAATTCCTCTACCGGATACAATGAAGCCCAAGAGCTTTCCGGCTGGTACGCCGAAAACGCATTTTTCCGGGTTAAGCTTAATGTCATATGTTCAGAGATTATCGAACGTGAGCCTCAGATCGTCTACTAGAGTTTCGACGTGCTTGGTTTTGACGACCACATCGTCTACGTATGCCTCCACTGTTTTGCCGATCTGGTTTGCCAGACATGTCTGAATCATGCGCTGATATGTTGCGCCGGCGTTTTTGAGCCCAAAGGGCATTGTGTTGAAGCAGAATGGGCCGTATGGGGTGATGAATGCCGTTGCGGCCTGGTCGGGCTCTGCCATCTTAATTTGGTGGTAGCCTGAGTATGCGTCGAGGAAACACAATGAGTCGTGTCCTGCGGTAGCATCAATAATTTGATCGATGCGGGGGAGTGGGATAGGATCCTTTGGGCAAGCCTTGTTGAGGTCCTTAAAATCGACGCATAGGCGCCAGGATTTGTCCTTCTTTGGTACCATCACCAGGTTTGCTAGCCAGTCCGGATGTTTTATATCTCTGATGAATCCGGCCTCCAATAATTTGGCTAGCTCCTCTCCCATGGCCTGTCTCTTGGGTTCGGAGAAACGCCGAAGAGCCTGTTTGACTGGCTTGAATCCTTTTAGGATGTTTAGGCTGTGCTCGGCCAGCCGGCGTAGGATTCCTGGCATGTCTGAAGGGTGCCAGGCAGAAATGTCCCAATTTTTGCGTAGGAATTCTCGTAGTGCGGTGTCTACATCAGGGTTTAATTGTGCCCCGATGGAGGCCATTTTTGTAGGGTCCGTTGGATGGACTTCGAATTTGACTATTTCGTCCGCTGGTTTAAAGGAGGTGGACTTGGATCTCTTATCGAGTATCACATCGTCCCTATTCACCATGGAGCGCAGCGCAGTGAGTTCTTCGGCCGCTAGGGCTTCGGATAGTGCCTCAAGGGCCAGTATGGTTGTCTTATTTTCGGCGCGGAGTGCTATGTCCGGGTCACTTAGAAGAGTGATGATTCCGTTGGGCCCGGGCATTTTGAGCTTCATATACCCATAATGGGGTATAGCTTGAAAATTTGTGAATGCCTCTCGCCCTAATAGAGCGTGATATCCGCTGCTGAACGGGGCCACTTGAAACGTGACCTCCTCGGACATGTAATTATCCGGTGTGCCGAATACCACATCGAGTGTGATTTTTCCTGTACAGCATGCTTCCCGACTGGGGATTATTCCTCTAAAGGTTGTGTTGCTTCGCTCAATGCGGCTCCGGTCTATTTCCATTTTTTGGAGGGTTTCCTCGTAAATGAGGTTCAATCCGCTGCCACCGTCCATGAGTACCTTGGTGAGGCGAAAGCCGTCCACTATTGGACTGAGGACCAATACGGCTGGTGCTCGGGCTGTTCGGAATTTAGGTTCGTCACTGGCATTAAAGGTAATAGCCGTGTCACTCCATGGGTTTATTGTTGCTACTTGGTAGACTTCGGCAAGGCTGCGGAGTGTTCGTTTCCGCATATTATTTGATGCGAAAGTCTTGAAGACTGTTAATACCGTACTGGTATCCTTGGGCTGATGCTTTGGAGCTAGAAGCTCTTCACCACTTTTGGCCACCTGCCGTAGTATCCAACATGCTCTAAGGCTATGAGTTGGAGTGGCGCCCTCTGTACTATGAATTTTGCAGGGTCCATTGAGCCATCCCTCCAGTACGGTTCCATGCCCTATAGAGGGTTTTTGCTTTTTGGTATTTAACCCAGGTGCCTGGCGATGATGCACCCTTTTATTTCGGACTGGGGTTGTATTCAGGGCCGGATTGTCCCAAAAATTGATTTCAGTTTTCCAGACGCTTTCCATCTCACAGTACTTTCCTACTATGGATGCCAAGTCAGCGAAGCGTGTAATGTCACGACGACTTACGGCGTTGAGGATTCCCTTGTCCGTCCAATTATTGCGGAAGAATGAAATCGCGTCCTCCTCACGGCAGTCCTTTAACCTGTTCATAACCAGGAGGAATCTGGCCCAGTAATGGTGTACTGTTTCTGCGGGCTCTTGCCGGATTTGGGATAGATCGCTTATGTTTGGGTGGGCGGGTGGAATTAAATCCGGAACCCCGTCCAATCTAAGGCTCAGGGGCCAAGAAGTTTCCGAACTTGGAAGGTTGGGTTCTTGGATGTTGTCCAATGCATCTAGCCCGCTGCCTAACTTTAGGTTCAGGGCTTGAGTTACGTCCTCCCCTCCGCGGGAATCCGGCATGGAGGGATCGGGAATCCATACATAGCTAGTCCTTAAAATAGAGGAAGGGTCGCCGTATTGCTCCTCAACCACGGCAACATGGTGGGTAACCTAGGGAGAGTTGATCTCTCTTAGATCGGGTTTAGGCCCAATCTGATCGTAGTCTATAGCGACTCCCAGGGCGGCGATGTGATCCAAGAGCTCATTTAACGAAGAGAGCTCCATCGGATCTAACTGCTCGGCGAGTTCCGAGCTAACGTGAAGATTGCTTTCGATGACCCGAGAAGTCATCGTCGGCGCGGTGGCCGGACAGGCGGTCATAAGGAAACCGCCTAGCCGGAGAGTTTGGCTGATAGCCAAAGCTCCTTTAGCAACAGTGTCGTCTTTAAAGATGGGATGAGGCATCCTTCCTGATGGCGACGGCACAGAGGAACTCTCAATGAAAGCACCAATGTCGGTGTCAAAACTGGCGGATCTCGGGTAGGGGGTCCCGAACTGTGCGTCTAGGCGGATGGTAACAGGAGACAAGGGATACGATGTTTTTACCCAGGTTCGGGCCCTCTCGATGGAGGTAAAACCCTACTCCTGCTTGATTAATATTGATGATATGGGTAGTACAAGAGTAGATCTACCACAAGATCAGAGAGGCTAAACCCTAGAAGCTTGCCTATGGTATGATTGTTGTTCGTCCTACGGACTAAAACCCTCCGGTTTATATAGGCACCGAAGAGGGTTAGGGTTACACAGAGTCGGTTACAATGGTAGGAGATCTACATATCCGTATCGCCAAGCTTGCCTTCCACGCCAAGGAAAGTCCCATCCGGACACGGGATAAAGTCTTCAATCTTGTATCTTCATAGTCCAGGAGTCCGGCCAAAGGTGATAGTTCGGCTATCCGGACACCCCCTAATCTAGGACTCCCTCAGTGGTATTGGGGTTTGTTAGTCCCCATTTCAAGTTTCTGAGAAAATTTAAACATGATGCAACAACAGATGCTAGCTCTAGACAGACCAGAGCTAGGGATGTGACATAATGCTTTGTTCCAGTTCTCTATTAAAAAGAGGCCTTAATATCCCTTAGTTTCCGCTACGACCCCGCTGCCACGGGAGGGTAGGATAAAAGATTTCATGCAAGTTCTTTTCCATAAGCATGTATGACTATTTACGGAATACATGCCTACATTACATTGATGAACTGGAGCTAGTTCTGTGTCACCCTATGTTATAGCTATTACATGAGGAATCACATCCGGCATAATTATCCATCACTGATCCATTGCCTATGAGCTTTTCACATATTGTTCTACGCTTATTTACTTTTCCGTTGCTACTGTTACAACTTCTACAAAAACCCAAAAACTATTATCGTTACTTTTACTAGTGTTACCTTTATTATCATACCACTTTTGCTACTAAATACTCTTCTGCAGATACTAAGTTATCCAGGTGTGGTTGAATTGAAAACTCAACTGCTAATACTCAAGAATACTCTTTGGCTCCCCTTGTGTCGAATCAATAAATTTGGGTTGAATACTTTACCCTCGAAAGCTGTTGCGATCCCCTACACTTGTGGGTTATCACGGCTCAATCCCGAACCCTGATGGGGAAGCTACGAGCAAGGACCAAAGCCCGTCCCTGACCTCTAGTGATGTGCCAGGCCCCTTCAAGGACCCGGTTCCTCACCCTGAGCTTACCGCAGATAGCGGGAATCAAGGACCTGCTTGGACATTGACTGCCCCCACGCCGTCACAACTGAATTCGGCCCAGAACCATCGAATTTGGTGACCCTTGCAATGGTAAACGAGGCATTAGACCGAATCCAGAAAATGACCATCCAGGAGGACCTGCCCTCCGTCTTCAACCACCAACCCTTCGAGGTGTATCATAGGGAATTTTGCATCCAACCCACCACCCATTTGGTAGCCACTATCGATGATTTAACCGATAGGCTAGACTATAATTCGGAGAATGCCAAATACATGGACGAGGAGGATAGAGCCACGGCCAATGCCGATGTTGCCCCCCCCCCCCTCGGTCACCGGCCGCTGGTCGGCCACATCCACCTACAACATCTACATTGTGGACACCCCAAGGACAGCAACGACACTCCTAATCAAGACCAAGTCAAGCCTAGAGATGAGCCACCCAAAAACTGAAAACAACACCATCGATAAAAACCACGCCGGAGCCATGAGAGCAATGAGGAATCTGCGGAGAACGGCACCATAAATAATACGTATGACCTCGCCGGAGACGCAGCCAACAAACATCATCAGGATGACCCCGTGGGACAGGAGGACCTGCTCAATACAAAAAACCCCGACGACTCCAAGGATAGCAATTACCTACCACTCTCCGAAGAGGAGATCAGTCTCAAGGATGACGACTTCATCGTCCCCGAAGATCCTCCGGAGCAAGAATGGTTCAAGAGGAGGCTAGTTTTAGCCACTGCCCGCAGCCTAAAGAAGCAAAAATACGAAATTAAAGCCAAATAGGATACCCTCAAAAACTGATGGACTAAAGTCCTAGCTGCTAAGGAAGGGTATGGCCGCGAACAGCCAACCAAAAGTTATCCCAAGCAAAGACTCCTGCCGCAGTTGGATGACAAGGCCGTAGATCCCACACACCCAATATACACAAGCGCTGAACAACCAGACCGCCCCCCTAGAGGGCATGACAGAGAAGCTGATTAGGACGAACACCCAGCCGCCGCACGTCGCCACTACGGCAAGGATCGAGCATGGCCCACTTACGAGTATGACCTCCGCCATGACCTAGATGCCCGCGGAGGTCGCACCAGGTCCATTCACGGACCCAGAGAAGACCTGCCCATTTACCAGGAAGGATACTATGATCAATTAAACTGCAATGATAGAATCCAGGAGCAGCAGCAGATTCGGAGGGCCGAAGACCTTTAACAAAATATAGCCCGTGTTCGGGGCGCCGCACACCCCTTGTGCTTCACATAGAGGGTAATGCAACATCAATACCCAGAAGGCTTCAAGCCTGTGAACATCGAACCATACGACGGAACCACAGATCCATCCGTATGGATAGACGATTTCCTCCTCCACATCCACATGGCCTGAGGAGATGACCTCCACGCCATTAAAAATATTTGCCGCTAAAGCTTAAAGGCCCAGCTCGACACTGGTTGAACAGCCTTCCCGAAGACTCTATAGGTTGCCGGGAAGAGCTTGAGGACTCTTTTCAAGTAAACTTTGAGGGCACCTATGTCCGGCCTCTGGATGTTGACGACCTAAATTGCATCACGCAACAAACCGAAGAATCTGCCCGACAGTTTTGGAACCGACTCCTGACCAAGAAAAATCAGATCGTTGACTGTCCGGATGCCAAAGCCTTGGCTGCCTTTAAGCAT
Source organism: Triticum aestivum (assembly GCF_018294505.1). Classification (NCBI taxonomy): domain Eukaryota; kingdom Viridiplantae; phylum Streptophyta; class Magnoliopsida; order Poales; family Poaceae; genus Triticum; species Triticum aestivum. The sequence goes on from NC_057813.1 coordinate 385,994,032, forward strand.
AGTGTCTAGGATGAATGGCTTGTACGGCAGCTCGGCCAGGACAAACCAAGAACTATGGCAGCCCTTACTTCCCTCATGACCCGCTTCTGCGTAGGTGAAGACAATTGGCTTTCCCACAAAAACACCAACCCAGACACACCCAGTACATCTGAGGTTTGGGACGGAAATGGAAAACCCTGACACAACAAGAATAAATGTCGCCACAATGATAGCGAGGGCGAGGATACAGCAGTAAATGCCGGATTCCGAAACCAGAAGTCCGGACCCCGAAAGAAAGCCCCTAAAGGCAACGGCGATGGCCCGTTTAAACTGGACAAAAATTTGGACAGGCCTTGTCAGATCCATGGAACGTTAGAGAAGTGCACCAACCACTCCAACCGAAATTGTTGGATGATCAAACAGGCCGGCAAGCTCATAGCCAAAGACTCGGGCAAAAGCCCGTGAAGCGAGGATGATGATGAGCCCCACAGGCTGAATAGTGGGGGCTAGAAACCCTTCCCTTCCGAGGCCAATAGGGTAAACATGATGTACACAAACCACATACCGAAGAAGTAGAGGAAGCGAGCACTAGGGGACGTATATTCCGTCAAGCCAGTAGCACCGAAGTTCAATCCATGGCCAGCTCGCCCGATCACGTTTGATCGCAAGGATCATCCCACCAGCATACGCCATGGAGGGTCTACAACCTTAGTGCTCGACCCCATCATCGATGGATTCCACCTCATTAGAGTCCTAATGGACGGAGGTAGTAGCCTCAATCTGATATACGAACATACAGTGAGGAAAATGGGGATTGACCCATCAAGGATGAAACCCAGTAACACCACCTTTAAAGGAGTCACTCCGGGAGTGGAGGCCCGCTGCACGGGTATCGTGATGCTTGAAGTACTGTTCGAATCTCCGGATAACTTCTGAAGCGAGGACTTGATCTTCGATATTGAACCTTTTCGCAGTGGCTATCACACCCTTCTCGGCCGAACAACGTTCGCCAAATTAAATGTTGTTCCGCATTACGTGTACCACAAGTTAAAAATGTCTGGTCCCTTGGGTGTCATAACTATCAACGACAACACAGAACGCTCACTTCGAACCGAAGAGCACACTGCAGCCCTAGCGGCCGAAGACCACACCGGCCCATATAGGCCCGGATGCCGACCGTAAAGACCGGCGACAATAGTAAATGGGTTCGAACCCATTCCCCGTCATGGGAACCCGCATGCGTTCGCCGCAAATAGTGATACACGCCCCATGGCACACCCACATTCTTCATTCTCCACGTGCCTCGTTAGCGCAACTTCGCACTCAAAATACCATGGGCAGCCATGAGGCACACATTAATCCGAAGTACATGTTCGGTTAAACTGAACTTAGGAATTGCCTCGTCTTCGGACAACCAGGGGACCAATTTCGGATACCCCAAAGCATAAAGCTCCATCGACAGGGTCCTCGACCATTAGGGTCTCATCGAAGGTCCCAACCTCCACCTATCAGAAGCAAATGCGCAGATGTGCAGCAGGGCACAGTGAAGGCTTCAACTCACGCATCAAGGCCCTACGTCAACCTTTACTCTGTAACTTACTTTTTCTTTTTCGCTTACAAGTACTGCCTTCGCAGTTCGAATTGTACGGTTAGACATCCCAAGTCGATGAGAAATAATAAAAATACCTTTATGGTGTTCGGATATCCGCGTCTTGCAATTTTTTCTGTCTCTTTCCAGATTCCCCACTCGCTCTTCAAACAACCCGGCATGAAAATATATTAACTAGTCAAGAGTTCGATATATATATCAACTCAATATCTTCAAGTCCGGCACCACTTTCCGCTAGGTGTTCGGTGTCTCGGATATTGCACTATATGTACCTGTTCCAAACTATGTCTTGGGTCAATAGTTGGGTTACCCAGCTCCTGTGCTTGCCTGTTATGTTCCGCATGTTCGACTAAGAGGGCAAAGGGAGAACCCCTGTGATTATACTTCTGGTTTGCCCAGTCAAGTACCTCAGGCGGAAAAAGCTGCAAACTGACTGTCATAGTAAGCGCGAACGGGTCCGTGATCCGAAGACGAGGTTTGACTCTGAAAATCATTGGTGATTTCGCTGTGTCACATGAAGGGTTCGTCTTAACAGAAACCATGTGATCGTAAAGGGCAGGTTTTGATCCCCAAGTACATCTCAATACACCGGGGGCTAGTCCCTAGTCCCCACCGTCAAGCTCCTACGGCTAAGTGAAAGCAATAAAACTGAATAGCCCGATCGCCAGGTTTCGCTCCCGCACTACCGCCTCCAGGCACCAAGATGTTGGCTAAGGTTAACAGTGCAGAGACGAACACCCCTCGTGATATTCACATGGGAGTTGATGCCGATGACTGGTAGCTTTCAGAATAAACATATGACCACACAGGAGTCAAAATTAAATCATGGCAATATAAAACAAGTCAGGCAGATGCATAATAAAGCACAAGGTCCACTTGGTACACACTTAATACAATTATTCAAGCATTACATCAACACTGGCCCTCTATCGCTCACGCACCGGTCATCACCTACGCGAAATACTGCTCAGGGCAGCGATGCACCTTCCCCTTCGGCGGAGGACGAGTGGCCATCTCCAGTGGATTAATCTTCGGCCAGTGCACCATGGTCTTTGCAAATGCAAGCCTTGCTCCCTCAAGGCACGCTAACCACTTTACGACGTTAATCTGGAGTGGCGCCTCCCGCAGCTCCTGCACAAGGCCGAAGTAGGCATCCGGAAGGGGTTCGGCATGCCACGGACTGACACAGAGGTCCTTCACGGCCAGCTCGGACATCCAATGCATCTCCATCTGCTACTTCATCTGATCACTGAGGAGAGGAGGACGCTCGAAATTAGGAAACTATGACTAGAAGAGTCGCTTCATGGAGTCCTCCTCGAAGGTGGCATAGTACCTCGCCGCGGCCCCAACATTCTTCGGAAGATCGGTGAAGACGCCTGCGGAGCGCTAGACCCGCATCATCAGGGCAAACTTGTTGCCTCCGAACACACTCTGCAGTAAGTATTTCTTACCATTTGCAATTTGCGCGACTTGGCGGAGCTCTTCCCGGACACCCTACGCATCAGTCCCCGCCTCCTGGAGCTCCTTCTCCGCCTTGGATAGCCGAGAGGATTGCTCCTTCTTCCCCTTCTCAAGGGCCTCCAGCTTCTCGGCGGCATCCTGGAGCTCCACTTGGACTTTTATCACTCGAGCCTTGTGTCGTTCAAAAGCAAGCTTGGCCTCCTCAAGCTCGGCCACCGCTTTCTCAGCGGCCATCTTCTTCACGGCTGCCCCAGCCTCGGCTTTCTTCAGGGCCTCCTTCAAGCCCTCTACCTCGGTGACAACAGCTACAGGATCATCAAGATAAGGGATTAGCATACAGTCCAGATCATAAATATCCTGCGTCAAGCACGTACACATCTTCTCACAGGGCTTACCTTGCACCTCATCAAGCCGTTTATTAATAAGGTCAAGCACTACATAAAAAGACACATCCGTGACATTTTGGTCCGAACGAATTTTTTCTGTCATTTTTATGACACTTCTATGACGATAATTGTGACAAAACCCGGTATCATCATAGATGTGGTGGGTTCCTACTTCTATGACAAAAAATCATGACAGAAAATGGCTTTTTGTCCTGGGCGGGCCAGAGACGCACATGCATGACATTCTTTGGGCCATCCATGATGGGAAAAATTGTGGTAGTAGAAAGGGCGAGGAAAATTTCAGGGAGTTCCCGGTTACGGTGGGTGGTCGGGGTCGAGCGATGATCGGAGGGATTGCGCGTTTCTCTCATATACGTACGCGCGTGGGTGCGAGGCCTTGGGCTCTAACTGAACCCGAGCGAGGCGTTCACTTACTAAACCCGAGCGATGGCACTGGCTATGCGTTACTGAACCCCAAGCAATCGATCGATCCCTGGTTGTTAACTGAACCCGATCGAGTGGTTCCTTTGCTACTACTTCTAACTGAAGCCGATAAAACCTACTGCCTCCTGATGAGCAATGAGCGATGTTGGGGGTTGGACGAACAATTCCTAGTGGGGGTTGGATGAACAGTTCCTGGTGGGGGTTGGATGAATAGGACCCGTGGTAGTAGAGGCCGTTGCCGCTGGATGAACAGGACCCCGATCGAGGAGGTGAGGGTGGATAAACAGTAGCCGGTGGAGGGACCCTGTGGAGGGCTGGTTGAATAGGACCCCGTGGAGGGAAGGATGAACAGGACCCCGTGGAGGTCTGGTTGAACGGTAGCCGCTGGAGGCTGGATGAACAGGACCCCGTGGGTGAACAGTAGCTAGTGGAGGCAGGAGGAAGTCGACGATGGATGAACAGTAGCAGGTGGAGGCTAGAGGAAGTCGATGGTGGATGAACAGTAGCCCATGGAGTCTCATTTTGTGGTACGCCACACCCCTCCCGATGAACAGGACCCCATTTCGACCATAGGCGCTCCAACACAAGTCCGTTTCCTCCCTTCTGTTGTATGCCGCACCCCTCCCGATCAAAAACACCCTGTTTCGACCGTCGGAGCTCGAACACAAGTCCATTTCCTATGTTCTGCGGTAGGCCAGACCCTTCCCGATGAACAAGACCCCATTTCGACCGTACACGGTCAAACAAAAGGTCGTTTTCCTCTGTTTTGCGGTACGCTAGACCCCGTTCCGTCTATTCCGTCCAAGCCAGTTGGCTTCCGATGAACAGGATGACGTCGATGTACGCGTTAAGACCCCTCTCGTATTTACGTACATAGCCATATTTACTATCTTGCAGCATGGTTGTACGTACGTGTACACAATATAGACAGGACTGCATGACATGCTACATCGGTGCCTCTACTTCAACACGTGTCGCTCCTTACTCGGCCATGGTATGTCACTACAGAGAGACCGATCGACCGCTATGTACGTACACGTTCGCGGCCAGGCAGATAACGCTACCTTCCCTTCAACCTGGTGGGTCCCAGCTGTCAGAGGGTAAGAAGGTAGTTCTTTTCGTGTGAATATAAAGTCGGGTGGAGGAATCATTATTTTGTGCGTAATAAGGGGGAATTTCCTTGCATGCGGCCATGGACCCATCTGTCAGCCTCTCCACTTACAATCCTCTTCTGATGGCTATCGTTCTTTGACCACGTTGACGATGTCGTACCTCCCGAGAGCACCAAGGTGGTGGACAACGGCACGACCTAGGAAGGGAACGACCCAGAGCCAGGGAATATGCCGAAGTGGATGCTGCTACTTCTTGAGCTTGCAGGGTTTTTCCATTGAATAGGAAAGGGTGATGTAGCAAAGTAGAGATAAGTATTTCCCTCAGTTAGAGAACCAAGGTATCAATCCAGTAGGAGGTACAAGCAAGTCCCCAATCTATGCACCTGCACAAACAATCAAACACTTGCACCCAACGCGATAAAAGGGGTTGTCAATCCCTTCACGGTCAACTGCAAACCTGAGTTCTGATAGAGATAGATAAAACTAAACAAAAGATAAAATATTTTTTGGCTTTTTTGGTTTATAGATCTGAAAATAAAAGATTGTAATTTTTTAGATGAATATGATTTTATCCTCTAGAAACTCCTCAGTGCTTCTTAATGATATACCAGGGAAAGTTTTTCACTGAAAAAAGGAGTAAGGCAGGGAGATCCTCCCCCCTCTTCTCGTTGTTCTGGCAGCCGATCTTCCGCAATCCATTCTTAATGAGGCCATGAGAAACAAATTAATTGAACCTCCCATTACAAGTCAGTCCTACCCTCAATTTCCAGTTATCCAGTATGTGGATGAAACTATTCTTGTTCTCCCTGCCCAACGAGTGCAACTTGCTTTTGGGAAATGTTGCATGGAAAACAAAAAAAACTATGCACACGCAAGATCTATCCATGGAGATGCATAGCAATGAGAGGGGAGAGTGTGTCTACGTACCCTCATAGACCATAAGCGGAAGAATTTGTTAACGCCGTTGATGTAGTCGAACTTCTTCGTGCTCCAACCGATCGAGTACCGAACATACGGCACCTACGCGTTCAACACACGTTCAGCTCGGTGACGTCCTCCGCCTTCTTGATCCAACAATACGGCGAGGGAGTGGATGAGTTCCGGCAGCACGATGGCATGGTGACGGTGGTGGTGAAGCTATCTCCGCAGGGCTTCGCCTAAGCACTACGAAAATATGACGGGGGTGTAAACAGTGGAGGGGGGCGCCACACATGACTAAGACAATTTTGTGTTGTGCTAGGCGTCCCCCTCCCACATATATATAGGTGAGGAAGGAGAGAGCAGCCAGGAGGCGCCCCCAAGTAGGCCAAAACCTAGTTGGGGTCCTCCCCAAGTGGTGCCCCCCTTCCTTATATAAGTGCACGAGGAAGGAAGAAGGAGGTGCCCCCCCTTTCCTTTCTCTCTTGAGGAGGGAAAGTTAGGAGGAGCCACCCCTCCCCTTTCCATCCCCTAGGGCCGGACAGCCAAGGAGAGGAGCACCCCAGCCCCCTAGTGGGCTGGTCTGTCCCCTCCTTTGGCCCATTAGGCCCATACACTTATCGGGGGTATCTGGAACCCCTTCTGGTGACCCCACGACTACCCGGTGCACTCTGGAACACTTTCAGTGTCCAAATACCATGGTCCTATATATCAATCTTTACCTCTCGACCATTTCGACACTCCTCATCATGTCCATGATGTCATACGAGACTCCGAACAACATTCAGTCACCAAATCATATAACTCATATAACACTATATCGTCAATGAACGTTAAGTGTGCGGACCCTACGAGTTCGAGAACTATGTAGACATGACCAAGACACCTCTCCAATCAATAACCAATAGTGGAACTTGGATGCCCATATTGGCTCCTACATATTCTACGAAGATCTTTATGGTCGAACCTAATGACAACATACGTAATCCCCTTTGTCCATCGGTATGTTACTTGCCCGAGATTCGATCGTCGGTATATTCATACCTAGTTCAATCTTGTTACCGGCAAGTCTAATTACTCATTCTGTAATACATCATCTTGCAACTAACTCCTTAGTCACTTTGCTTGCAAGGTTTCTTATGATGTGTATTACCGAGAGGGCCCGGAGATACCTCTTCGATACTCGCAGCGAGAAATCCTAATCTCGATCTATGCCAACTCAACAAACACCTTCAGAGATACATGTAGAGCATCTTTATGATCACCCAGTTATGTTGTGACGTCTGATAGCACACAAGGTATTCCTATGGTATCCAGGAGTTGCATAATTTCATAGTCGAAGAATATGTATTTGTCATCAAGAAAGCAATAGCAATAAAGTAGACGATCAATATGCTAAGCTAACGGATGGGTCTTGTCCATCACATCATTCTCCTAATGATGTGATCCCGTTATCAAATGACAACACATGTCTATGGTTAGGAAACCTTAACCATCCTTCATCAACGAGCTAGTCTAGTAGAGGCTCACTAGGGACACGGTATTTGTTTATGTATCCACACATGTATTTAAGTTTTCGGTCAATACAATTCTAGCATGAATAATAAAACTTTATCATGATTTAGGAAATATAATAATAACAGTTTTATTATTGACTTTAGGGCATTTTTTCATCAGTCTCCCACTTGCACTAGAGTCAATAATCTAGTTCACATAGCCATGTGATTAACACCCATAGTTCACATTGCCATGTGACCAACACCCAAAGGGTTTACTAGAGTCAATAATCTAGTTCACATTGCCATGTGATTAACATCCAAAGAGTACTAAGGTGTGATCATGTTTTGCTTGTGCGAGAAGTTTAGTCAACGGGTCTGTCACATTCAGATCCATATGTATTTTGCAAATTTCTATGTCTACAATGCTCTGTATGGAGCTACTCTAGCTAATTGATCCCACTTTCAATATTTATCCAGATTGACACTTAGAGTCATCTGAATCAGTGTCAAAGCTTGCATCATGTAACTCTTTACGATGAACTCTTTATCACCTCCATAACCGAGAAATATTTCCTTAGTCCTCTTAGGTAACTAATGATAATTTTGACCGTTGTCTAGTCTACTCCTGGATCACTATTGTACCCCCTTGCCAAACTCATGGCAAGGTACACAAATAGGTCTGGTACACAGCATGGCATACTTTATAGAACCTATGGCTGAGGCATGGGGAATGACTTTCATTCTCTCTCTATCTTCTGTCGTGGTTGGGTTTTGAGTCTTACTCAACTTCACACCTTGCAAAACAGGCAAGAACTCTTTCTTTGACTGATCTAATTTGAACTTCTTGAAAACTTTGCCAAGGTATGCACTTTGTGAAAGTCCTATTAAGCGTCTCGATCTATCCCTATAGATCTTGATGCCTAATATGTAAGAAGCTTCACCGAGGTCTTTCATTGAAAATTCTTATTCAAGTATCCTTTTATGCTATCCAGAAATTCTATATCATTTCCAATCAACAATATGTCATCCACATATAATATCAGAAATGCTACAGACCTCCCACTCACTTTCTTGTAAATACAGGCTTCACCATAAGTCTGTATAAAACCATATGCTTTGATCCCTCGTCAAAGCGTATATTCCAACTCCAAGATGCTTGCACCAGTCCATAGATGGATCGCTGGAGCTTGCACACTTGCTTGTCAATACAGGCTTCATCGTAAGTCTGTATAAAACCATATGCTTTGATCCCTCATCAAAGCGTATATTCCAACTCCGAGATGCTTGCATCAGTCCATAGATGGATCGTTGGAACTTGCACACTTTGTTAGCACCTTTAGGATCGGCAAAACCTACTGGTTGCACCATATACAACTCTTCTTTAAGAAATCCATTAAGGCATGCAGTTTTGACTTCCATTTGCTAGATCTCATAATTATAAATTGCAACAATTGCTAACATGATTCGGACTGACTTAAACATAGCTACGGGTGAGAAAGTCTCATCGTAGTCAACCCCTTGAACTTGTCGAAAACCTTTCGCGACAAGTCGAGCTTTGTAGATAGTGACATTACCATTAGCGTATGTCTTCTTCTTGAAGATCCATTTATTCTCAATGGCTTGCCGATCATCGGGAAAGTCCACCAAAGTCCACACTTTGTTCTCATACATGGATCCTATCTCAGATTTCATGGCCTCAAGCCATCTCTTGGAATCCAGGCTCATCATAGTTTCTTCATAGTTCATAGGTTTGCCTTGGTCTAATAACATGACTTTCAGAACAGGATTACCATACCACTTTGGTGCGGATCATGCTCTGGTTGACCTACGAAGTTTAGTAGCAACTTGATCTAAAGTTTCATGATCATTATCATTTGCTTCCTCTCTAGTTGGTGTAGGCATCATGGGAACGGTTTTCTCTGATGTGCTACTTTCCAATTCGAGAGGAGGTACAGTTACCTCATCAAGTTCTACTTTCCTCCCACTCACTTCTTTCGAGAGAAACTCCTTCTCTAGAAAGGATCCATTATTGGCAAAAAAGATCTTGCCTTCGGATATGTGGTAGAAGGTGTACCCAATTGTTTCCATAGGGTATCCTCTGAAGACACACTTCTCTGATTTTGGTTCGAGCTTATCAGGCTGAAACCTTTTGACATAAATGTCACAACCCCAAACTTTGAGAAATGACAGCTTAGGTTTCTTGCCAAACCATAGTTCATCCGGTGTCAACTTAATGGATTTAGACGCTGCCCTATTTAACGTGAATGCGGCTGTCTCTAATGCATAATCCCAAAACGATAAGAGACATCATAGAACGCACCATATCCTATAAAGTACTATTATGACATTCGGACACACCATTACGCTATGGTGTTCCAGGTGGCGTGAGTTGTGAAACAATTCCACATTATTTTAAATGAAGGCCAAACTTGTAACCCAAATATTCGCCTCCACGATCAGATCGTAGAAACTTTATTTTCTTGTTACGATGATTCTCCACTTCACTCTGAAATTCTCTGAACTTTTCAAATGTTTCAGACTTGTGCATCATCAGGTAGATATACCCGTATCTACTTAAATCATCTGTGAAAGTCAGAAAATAATGATACCCCCGCATGCTTCAACACTCATTGGATCGTATACATCGGTATGTATTGATAATCCCCAAGTGCAGGGAATCATCATAGCAATTCCCAAAGGTGGAAGTGATAAGTATGTAGTGTCGAACCCACAAGGAGCTAAAGGTAAGATCAAATATTCTCTCAAGTCCTATCTGCCACTGATACAACTCTACGTACACCGAATGTTTGCTTCGAACTAGAAATGAGAAATAAAACTATGTTGTGGATATGAAGAGGATAACTTTGCATGGTATCAGAGAGCTAAAATATAAAAGTAGGTGTTTTTATCATAAAGTTAGAATATATTACTAAGTATTATAAATAGCGAGTGTGGAATAATGATGGGTCGGTGTGCGGAATTGTCCTAAGAAATTGTTAACAAGACCGGCGGTCATCATTGCAATTTCATATGAGGGAGAGGTATAAGCTAACATACTTTCTCTTCTTGGATCATATGCACTTATGATTGGAACTCTAGCAAGCATCCACAACTACTAAAGATCATTAAGGTAAAACCCAACCATAGCATTAACATATCAAGTCCCCTTTATCCCATACGCAACAACCCCCTTACTCGGGTTTATGCTTCTGTCACTCAAGCAACCCGTATAAGCGAATCATGAACGTATTGCAACACCCTACAACGGGAATCCCTCACGCTTGCGCGACATGCGGGGCACAATAGGACAGCACCAAAATAAAACATACAACTCATACCAATCTAGATCATCAATCAACCCAAAGACAAAGGATATCTACTCAAACCATCATAAGATGGCAACACATCATTGGATCATAATATGTGGCATAAAGCACCATGTTCAAGTAGGGATTACAGTGGGTGCGGGAGAGTGGACCGCGTAAAAGAGATGAGGATGGTGATGATGATGGTGATGTTGATGAAGACGATCACCGCGGCGATGATTCCCTTCCCGATGGCACTCCAGTGCCATCGAGATAGAGGAGGAGAAGTTCTCCCCCTTGTGCTTCCTCCTCCATGGCTTCCCCCCTAGATGGGGAGAGGTTCTCCCTCTAGTCCTTGGCCTTCATGGCGATGATGGACCCTCCGAGATCCTCCTCCATGGCCTCCGGTGATGATGGCCCCCTCCGGCAGGGTGCTAGAGAGGGCCTAGATTGATTTCTTGTGGCTACAGAGGCTTGCGGCGACGGAACTTCTGATCTAGGTTATTTTCTGGAGGTTTGGGTATTTATAGAATAGGTTGGCATCAAAGACAAGTCAAGAGGCCTCCCAGGGAGTCCACGAGGCACAGGGGCGCGCCCCCACCCTCGTGGAGCCCACGGGACTCCCCTCCGGTAGATTTTTGTTCCAGTATTTTTTATATTTTCCCAAAAAAGCTCCTTTGATTTTCAGCGCATTCGAGAACTTTTATTTCTGCGCAAAAACAACACCACGGTAGTTCTGCTGAAAACAGCGTCAGTCCGGATTAGTTCTAATCGAATCATACTAAAATCATATAAAACTATTGTAAACATGGCATGAATACTTCATAAATTATAGATACGTTGGAGACGTATCAGCATCCCCAAGCTTAATTCATGCTCGTCCTCGAGTAGGTAAATGATAAAAGAAATAATTTATTTAGTGTGAATGCTAGCAAGCGCTTAAGTTTGATCAGTGATAGTTTCAATCACTTTTTCTAGCATCATTATATATCATAATAGTAGCTCAACTCATAAAACTTTTCATGATCAAGTGACAAGCTATTCACAAATTAAAGTATAGATCATGAACTTTCTTGAAAACTAACAAACCATGCTCTTAGTCATCAAAGAATTGCAATTCATCTTATTTTTGGGAAGGGTCTATGTAAGAGCTTTGGTTCAGCAAACTCCACATACTCGACTATCATTTAATCTTTCACAATTGCTAACACTCATGTGATATTTATGGTTTCAAAGTTTCAATCGGACATAAAGAAAGATAGGGGCTTATAGTTTCCCTCCCAACCTTTTACCTCAAGGGTAATGTCAACAATAAAAAATTATGAAAACCTACATCCAAGTGGATATATATATATCCGGATCGCTCCAACACAAAGTGCTTGCCAAAGGAAAAAGTGTAAAAAGGAAAGGTGATGATCACCATGACTCTTGTATAAGGGTAGAAGATAAAAGTAAAAGATAGGCCCTTCGCAGAGGGAAGTATAGGTTGTCATGCGCTTTTATGGTTGGATGCATAAAATCTTAATGCAAAAGAACGTCACTTTATATTGCCTCTTGTGATAAAGACCTTTATTATGCAGTCTGTCACTTTTATTTCTTCCCTATCACAAGTTCGTATAAAGCTTATTTTCCTCGCACTAATAGATCATACATATTTAAGAAGCAATTTTTATTGCATGCACGATGAAAACGTACTTGAAGGATCTTACTCAATCCATAGGTAGGTATGGTGGACTCTCATGGCAAAACTGGTTTAAGGGATGTTTGGAAGCACAAGTAGTATCTCTACTTGATGCAAAGAATTTGGCTAGCATTAGAGGGAAAGGCAAGCTCAACATGTTGGATCATCCAAGACAATATAACGTTTAGGATATATGAAAACATAAACCATTAAGTTGTCTTCCTTGTCCAACATCAACCTTTTAGCATGTCATATTTTAATGAGTGCTCACAATTACAAACGATGTCCAAGATAGTATATGTATATGTGAAATCTCTCTTCCTTTAATATTCTTTCATGAATTGTTCAAGTGACCAATGTTGCGTTTGCTGACTTTCAATAAGCTTACTACCTATACTTAATATGTGTGAAGTCATTACTCCCCATCTTATAAGCATATGAAACATATATAAATTTAGATTTATGATATTCAATTCATTCAACCATTTACTCATAGGATATACGTGAAGCACGTGTGTAAATGGCAAACTACTCCAAAAAGATATAAGTGAAGAACACTGAGTAGTCAAATAATTAACTAGCCATGGGAGGATTCTTTTTCATTCAAGATTTCAGATCCAATGATTTTATTCAAACATCAAGTAAAATGAAAATACGCTCCAAGCAAAACACATATCATGTGATGAATAAAAATATAGCTTCGAGTAAGGTATACCGATAGTTTTGAAGATGAAAGAGGTGATGCCTTCTGGGGCATCCCCAAGCTTAGGCGCTTGAGTCTTCCTTGAATATTACCTTGGGGTGCCTTGGGCATCCCCAAGCTTAGGGCCTTTCCACCCCTTATTCTCCTCATATCAATATCTCACTCAAAGCTTGAAAACTTCAATCACACAAAACTTAACGGAACTTCGTGAGATAGGTTAGTATGATAGAGAGTAAACCATTCACTTTGGTACTGTCAAAGATAAGATTCATAATTGTTCTCACAAAATGCCTACTGTACCATATCATTTCTACAATTTATATTGAGCAATATAAGCCATAGAAACTAGAAAATAAGCAAACTATGCATTAAAAATAGAATCTGCCAGAAACAGAATAGTATGTAATGATCTGAACAACAACCATACTTCTGCTACTCCAAAAATTCTGAAATAAATTGGTGGATGTGAGTAATTTGTCTATTAATCTTCTTCAAAAATAATCAACTCAAAATCACTCTTCTCTAAAATATGACAGCTAATCTCGTGAGCGCAAAGTTTCTGTTTTTACAGCAAGATCACATTAACTTTCACCCAAGTCTTCCCAAAGGTCTTACTTGGCACTTTATTGAAACAAAAGCTATAAAACATGATTAATACAGTATCTTAATCATGTGGACACACAAAAACAGTAAACATAAATATTGGGTTGTCTCCCAACAAGCGCTTTTTTAATGCCTTTTAGCTAGGCATGATGATTTCAATGATGCTCACGTAAAAGATAAAAATTGAAACATAAAGAGAGCATCATGAAGAATATGACTAGCAAATTTAAACCTAATCCACTTCCTATTCCTAGGGATTTTTTGAGCACACAATTTAAGGGAACAAGAATCAACTAGCATAGGAAGGCAAAACAAGTATAACTTCAAAACTTTAAGCATATAGAGAGGAAACTTGATATTATTGCAACTCCTACAAGCATATATTCCTCCCTCATAATAATTTTAAGTAGAATCATGAATGAGTTTAACAATACAACCATCACATAAAGCATTCTTTTCATGATCTACAAGCATAGAAATTTTACTACTCTCCACATAAGCAAAAATTCTTCTCATTCGGAATAGTGGGAGCAAACTCAACAAAATAACCATCATGTGAGGCATAATCCAATTGAAAATTAAAATCATGATGACAAGTTTCATGGTTAACATTATTATTTATAGCATACATGTCATCACATTAATTCATAGATAGCAACTTTGTCCTCATAATCAGTTGGAACCTCTTCCAAAATAGTGGAATCATTACTAGCTAAAGTTAACACTCTTCCAAATCCACTTTCATAAATATCACACTAAGATTCGACACCCTCCAAAATAGTGGGATCACTAATTCCTAAAGTTGACACTCTTACAAACCCACTTTAGATGATAGTATTATTCATACTCCAAAAGATATAAGTGAAGATCATGGAGCATTCTACAATTAATATAGACTAACCAATATCCAAGCTCAAAATATATAAGTGAAGCACACAAAGCATTCTGTAACCATACTCAAAAGATATAAGTGAAGCACATGAAGCATTCTATAAATCAATGAAGGGCTATCTCATACTAGCATGGTTCCTAAATAAAAAAGAAAAACACAAAGGACACAAATCATGTGAACAAAACAAAAAACAAGGTATACCGATAATTGTTGAAGAAGAAAGATGGGATGCCAACCGGGGCATCCCCAAGCTTAGATGCTTGAGTATCCTTGGAATATTTACTTGGGGTGCCTTGGGCATACCCATGCTTGAACTCTTGCCTCTCTTTATTCTTCTCGCATCGGTAACTCCTCGTTCCTCGAACACTTCATCTACACAAAAATTTAACAAAAATTTTGTGAGATCCGTTAGTATAATAAAGCAAATCACTACATTTAGGTATTGTTGCAAAATCATTACAATTTCGTATTAGCATAATATATACTGTATTCCAACTTCACCATAGTTCATACCCCCCGATACTACCCATAGATTCATCAAAATAAGCGAACAACACATAGAAAACATAATCTGTCAAAAAAAGGACAGTCTGTAGTAATCTGGAAATTTAGTAAACTTATGTAAATCCAAAAATTCTAAATAAAATACGAAAATTTAAAACATTTGTACAGAATTAATGTGCAAAAAGTTTCGGACCCATTTGACTTTCCAGTAAAAAATGTAAATTCACGCGCTACAGCCAAAGTTTATGTTTTTGTACTGCACATAGTAAACAAGCAATCTAATCATCCTAAAACCAGAGCTTGGCACATTATTTTTATAATAGAAAGGATATATACAAGGGGATAATTATTTACAAAGAAACTTCCATGAAAAATTCTACATTGTTTCCATGAGCATGAACACAAGTGCTCAAGGTCGACCCTCACTTCCCCAATGCATAACTTTCCAATCATCACTTTTCTTTTTGGGTGGTGTGCTTATATGTTGTCCTAGCTAGCTACCATAGGGATCGAGAGAAACTCACGCGGCCCTCGAGTCGCCCCCGACGACTTGGGGGTGATCCCATCTATCGCCGCCCACCTCCCCTCATCCCCCTTCTGTCCCTCGCCACCACCGGAGACGGCCGCCGGCAAAGCCCGCATGGATGCAGAGGAAGGTGGCGGCAGGGATCTCGGTGCCCGGATCGATCTCGTCGGCCTGTGGGTCAGAGTATCGCATCGGTGGCCTGCGGATCCTTGGGCGGCGTCCCTATCGGCGAGGCGGCACCGTCCGGCGGCTGGAGACGTCTATAGGCAACGCTGGCCAGCATACTCGGCCGCGCGGATGGCGGGTCGCTGGTGGAGTCCGGCCATGGCGCGGTTCTCCGTTGCGTCAGATCTGGAGGTTCCTCTTTCTCCTGTTGCCTCTGTTGTCGTCCCGGTGGTTTGCGCCTGCAGGCTCCGGTGGTGGTGAGCCCTGGTGGTGTACTTTGGGTCCGGGGGGAACCTTGGCCAGTCTAGCCGGCCCGGCGGCAGCGACGCCCATGCGCGCTGCTTTCCTTCATGAAGGTGCAGCTGAGGGACCAATCTACCCACCCCGATCCCCGGCCGGGTGAAAACCTTCAATCCTTTTCGGATCTGGCGGCAGCGGCACTTTTTGGGTCATGACCTTCTTGGAGGTGTCGTCAGGGGCACTGGGGCTCGGTTGGGAGTGCAGAGGATCTACAGGTGGAGGGGATAGGACCAGTGGTGGAAGGTGGTGTTCGCGAAGGAGGAGCGGCGTTGCATCTGACACGTCGACAATGGCGGGTCTCGGCGGCATGGAGCCAGCGGGGTCTCGCTGCTGGGCGTGTGTTGATGGACGAGCGTAGGATGGTGGCGTTGTCTAGTGTCGTGGTGGCGTCGACGGCGGCTAGACCGGGCAAGGTAGATGCAGTAGTACATCTCTGAAGATGGATTGGTGGCAGGTGGCTGCGACGGCCTCATACCCGGCAGGCGTCCTAGTTGAGGAGTGCGCCGGACCGATGGGTGACCCATACCCGGCAGGCATCCTGGATGGGAACTCGGGTCTTAGATGTTAGGTTTGGCTGCGAGGTCTTTTTGGTATTTGGCCCAGACTATCAGCATCCCTTCATCAAATGAATAGGGGTAGTAACAGATGTTGCCTAGATGGTGGCTTCAGACTTACTGCTATTTTTCTTTGTAAGGTCTTTTGAGAATAATTAATAAAGTGGTTGTATGCATCGCCCAGATGCAGAGGCTAGGGGTCTTCCTCCTTTTCTAAAAAAACTTCTCTTTTTGAAAAACTTTTTTTAGGCATATGAGGCAAGTGCATCTTTTTGTATTTTCATTTTTTTGATTTTTTTTGTATGTTTCACCCACAACTAAGCAAATCAAAAAGGGAAAGCAAAAACTACTTAATGAAGAAAGCAAACAAGCACACACGTGAATATCAACCCCACGCTATTGCTCTCCGGCAACGACGCCAGAAAAGAGCTTGATAATCCCCAAGTGCAGGGAATTATCGTAGCAATTCCCAAAGGTGGAAGTGATAAGTATGGAGTGTAGAACCCACAAGGAGCTAAAGGTAAGATCAAATATTCTCTCAAGTCCTATCTGCCGCTGATACGACTCTACGTATACCGAACATTTGCTTCCAACTAGAAACGAGAAATAAAACTATGTTGTGGGTATGAAGAGGATAACTTTGCATGGTATCGTAGAGCTAAAATATAAAAGTAGGTGTTGTTATCATAAAGTTAGAATATATTACTAAATATTATAAATAGCGAGTGTGGAATAATGATGGGTCAGTGTGCAGAACTGTCCTAGGCAATTGTTAACAAGACCGGTGGTCGTCATTGCAATTTCATATGAGGGAGAGGCATAAGCTGACATACTTTCTCTTCTTGGATCATATGCACTTATGATTGGAAATGTAGCAAGCATCCGCAACTACTAAAGATCATTAAGGTAAAACTCAACCATAGCATTAACATATCAAGTCCCCTTTATCCCATACGCCACAACCCCCTTACTCGGGTTTATGATTATGTCACTCAAGCAACCCACTATAAGTGAATCATGAACGTATTGCAACACCCTATAGCGGGAATCCCTCATGCTTGCGCGACGCGTAGGGCACAATAGGACAGCACCAAAATAAAACATACAACTCATACCAATCTAGATCATCAATCAACCCAAAGACAAAGGATATCTACTCAAAACATCATAAGATGGCAACACATCATTGGATCATAATATGTGGCATAAAGCACCATGTTCAAGTAGGGATTGCAGCGGGGTGCGGGAGAGTGGACCGCATAAAAGAGATGAGGATGGTGATATTGATGAAGGCGATCACCGCGGCGATGATTCCCCTCCCGATGGCACTCCGGCGCCACCGAGAGAGAGGAGGAGAAGTTCTTCCCCTTGTGCTTCCTCCTCCATGGCTTCCCACTAGATGGGGAGAGGTTCTCCCTCTAGTCCTTGGCCTTCATGGCAATGATAGCCCCTCCGGAATCCTCCTCCATGGCCTCCGGTGATGATGGCCCCCTCCGGCAGGGTGCCAGAGAGGGCCTAGATTGATTTCTCGTGGCTACAGAGGCTTGCGGCGGCGGAACTTCCGATCTAGGTTATTTTCTGGAGGTTTGGGTATTCATAGAAGCGGTTGGCATCGCGGATAAGTCAAGGGGCCCCACAGGGAGTCCACGAGGCACAGAGGCACGCCCCCCACCCTCGTGGAGCCCACGGGACTCCCCTCCGGTAGATTTTTGTTCTAGTATTTTTTATATTTTCCAAAAAAAATCTCCGTTGATTTTCAGCACATTCCGAGAACTTTTATTTCTGCACAAAAACAACACCACGGTAGTTCTGCTGAAAACTGCATCAGTCCGGGTTAGTTCTAATCAAATCATACCAAAATCATATAAAACTATTGTAAACATGGCATGAATACTTCATAAATTATAGATACGTTGGAGATGTATCATGTATTATTTCCAATAAGTCATTAGCTCGCTCCATTGTTCCGGAGAATGGAGTTTTAGTCATCTTGCCCATGAGGCAGGGTTTGCAAGTATCAAATGATTCATAATCAACTGATTCCAAAAGTCCATCTGCATGGAGTTTCTTCATGCGCTTTACACCAATATGACCTAAACGGCAGTGCGACAAATATGTTGCACTATCTTTATCAACTTTGAATCTTTTGGCATCAATATTATGAATATGTGTATCACTACGATTGAGATTCAACAAGAATAGACCATTCATCAAGGGTGCATGACCATAAAAGATATTACTCATATAAATAGAACAACAATTATTCTCTGATTTAAATGAGTAACCGTCTCGCAATAAACATGATCCAGATATAATGTTCATGCTCAACGCGAGCACCAAATAACAATTATTGAGGTCTAAAACTAATCCCAAAGGTAGATGTAGAGGTAGCGTGCCGACGGCGATCACATTGACCTTGGAACCATTTCCGATGCGCGTCGTCACCTCATCCTTAGCCAATCTTCGTTTATTCCGCAGCTCCTATTTTGAGTTACAAATATGAGCAACCGAACCAGTAGCAAATACCCAGGCAATGCTACGAGCTTTAGTAAGGTACACATCAATAACATGTATATCAAATATACCTTTGTTCACTTTGCCATCCATCTTATTCGCCAAGTATTTGGGGCAGTTCTGTTTCCAGTGATCATTCCCTTTGCAGTAGAAGCACTCAGTTTCAGGCATAGATCCAGCTTTGGGCTTCTTCCCGGGAGTGGCAACTTGCTTGCCATTCTTCTTGAAGTCCCTTTCTTTCCCTTGCCCGTTTTCTCGAAACTAGTGGTCTTGTTAACCATCAACACTTAATGCTCCTTCTTGATTTCTACCTCTGTGGCCTTTAACATTGCGAAGAGCTCGGGAATTGTTTTATTCATACCTTGCATATTATAGTTTATCACGAAGCCTTTGTAGCTTGGTGGCTATGATTGAAGAACTCTGTCAATAACACTATCAACTAGAAGATCAACTCCCAGATGAGTCAAGTGGTTATGATACCCAGACATTTTGAGTATGTGTTCATTGACAGAACTATTCTCCTCCATCTTGCAGCTATAGAACTTGTTGGAGACTTCATATCTCTCAACCCGAGCATTTGCTTGAAATATTAACTTCAACTCTTGGAACATCTCATATGCTCTATGACGTTAAAAACATCTTTGAAGTCCCGGTTCTAAGCCGTAGAACATGGCATATTGAACTATCGAGTAGTCATCATATCGAGCTTGCCAGACATTCATAACATCTGCTTTAGCTCCTACAGCAGGTCTGTCACCTAGCGGTGGATCAAGGACATAATTCATCTCTGTAGCAACGAGGATAAACCTCAAGTTACAGACCCAGTCCGTGTAGTTGCTACCATCATCTTTCAACTTAGCTTTCTCTAGGAACGCATTAAAATTCAGGGGAACGGTAGCTCGGTCCATTGATCTACAACATAGATATGCAAAACTATAAGACTAAGTTCATGATAAATTAAGTTCAATTAATCAAACTACTAATGAACTCACACTTAAATAAACTTCCTTTAAGTTATCTAAGTGACACGTGATCCATATCAACTAACCCATGTCCGATCATCATGTGAGATGATGTAGTCATCAATGGTGAACATCTCTATGTTGATCATATTTAATATATGACTCACGTTACCTTTCGGTCTCCAGTGTTCCGAGACCATGTCTGTACATGCTAGGCTCGTCAAGTTTAACCCAAGTATTCTACATGTGCAAAACTATCTTACACCCATTGTATGTGAACGTAGAGTCTATCACACCCGACCATCACGAGGTGCTTCGAAACGACGAACTTTGGCAATGGTGCATACTCGGGGAGAACACTTCTATCTTGAAATTTAGTGAAGGGATCATCTTATAATGCTACCGCCATTCTAAGCAAAATAAGATGCATAAAAGATAAACATCACATGCAATCAAAATATGTGACATGATATGGCCATCATCATCTTGTGCTTTTGATCTCCATCTACAAAGCATTGTCTTGATCTCCATCGTTGTGTCGGGGTCATCTCACCAACTATTTCTTCTACAACTATTGCTAACGCATAGTGATAAAGTAAAGCAATTACATGGCGCTTGCACTTCATACAATAAAGAGACAACCCTAAGGCTCCTGCCGGTTGTCGATATTACAAAACATGATCATCTCATACATCAATATATATCACATCATATCTTGACCATATCACATCACAACATGCCCTGCAAAAACAAGTTAGACATCCTCTACTTTGTTGTTGCAAGTTTTACGTGGCTGCTACAGGCTTCTAGCAAGAACCGTTCTTACCTATGCAAAACCCACAACAGTGATTCATCAAGTTTGTTGTTTTAACCTTTTTCAAGGACCGGCCGTAGTCAACTTCGATTCAACTAAAGTAGGAGAAACAAACACTGGCCAGCCACCTTTATGCAAAACTAGTTGCATGTCTGTCGGCGGAACCAGTCTCATGTCCGTGGACATGTAAGGTTGGTCTGGACCGCTTCATCCCACAATACCGCTGAATCAAAATAAGACTTTGTGGTAAGCAGTATGACTATCACCACCCACAACTCTCTATGTTCTACTCATGCATATCATCTATTCATGGACCTGGCTCTGATGCCACTATTGGGAAACGTTGCATGGAAAACAAAAAAATTCTATGCACACGCAAGATCTATCCATGGAGATGCATAGCAACGAGAGGGGAGAGTGTGTCTATGTACCCTCGTAGACCATAAGCGGAAGCATTTGTTAACGCGGTTGATGTAATCGAACTTCTTCGCGCTCCAACCGATCGAGTACCAAATGTATGGCACCTCCGCTTTTAGCACATGTTCAGCTCGTTGACTGTTGGGGATATAACCCCGCGGTATGACCCACCCAGGAGGGGCCGGGTTACATTGTTGGCGACTCAAGAATGAAAGGCTTTGATGGGCCTGAGGAGACATGAAGACTAGTGGCGGCTTAAGAGGTGGGCCTATTGAAGGCCCAAGATCCGAAGGTGTGAGCCGTCTGTCGGTAACTTGCCTAGTAAGGAAAGGCGACTTAGAAACCATGTTGGTCACGTTGTGTGATCTGGCTTGGACTTCTGTAAGCCTCGGGCCTCGACCTTTGTATATAAAGGCGAGACCCGGCGGCGGGTTAACTTAAGAAACAATCGATCGAGAGCTAGGTGAGGTGATTCCGCTCCCTTGTAATCGATATTCGAGCTATAGTAAACAAAAGCAGGAGTAGGCTTTTACCTCGTTGTGAGGGGCTGAACCTGGGTAAACTTTGTGTCCTTTGTACCGTTCAACCCCTTCAAGCTAACCTATGTTGTGATGGCTCCATACCTAAGTCCTTTCACAAGGGCATCTGTCGTGACAAAACCATGGCAGTTGGCCCCACTGTGGGGCCAGAGCACGGTGGTTTTGAGTTCTTGAAGGGCGACTTCCCAGGGAACAAGGGATATGCCATGGGCCGGATGACTAAGAGTCACCGTGGGAAGCTCTACGTCGACGACGCTGGCTGGGGCCCCGAGGCCGACTTAATCGATTATGGGTACCTGGCCCCCTTTGGTGAAATTCACGTCTTCATCGGCAAGATCGTTGAGTCAGAGCCTGAGCCGGACATCTGCAATGACATCGTCGAGACAGCTCAGCATGCGTGACCCGCCAGGGTTCAACTCGGCCGGAAGCATGTTTTCGTTGGTTTCACGCAAGGCATGGAACTTGCGGAAGGGTCCGAATCTGTAGGAGAGACGGCCATCTATACAGGTGATGAGTCCTCAACCGGAGATACGGAAACCATCTATTAGCTTCAAGACGGCGGGCTTGGGGGATACTCCGATGGCAACAATATTCTGGACCCCTATGAGCCACCTTCCAGGGCTGCAATCATCATGGCTGGCACTGGACCGGTTCTTAACTCGTCAACAGGAGCAGCGATGACGTCTGGATCGACTACTGCTGCAACAGCTAGGGCCGACGGCTCAGCTCTACCACCGGCTCAAGTTTTGTTTAAACTCTTGGGCACTTTGACGGCTCTGTTAGCCGCAGAGGTTACTACAGTGTATCAAGCACATCATAATGCGGAAGTTGCAAAGGTGCGAGATGAGGTGGTCAAAGCCCAGGAGGATCTTAATGCAGAGAACATCAACATGGCAGAGGAACGATCCCAAATGGATGCTGACTCACAGCGTATCAGGGCAGAGGCTTTTCGCTTAAGTTTGAATCAAAACGCCTCTAATGAAGTTCTTCGAAGGAGGTATCAAACCCATTTTCCTGCACAGTTTGAGGCGCAGAATCTTTTTAACATGCCTGGTGCGGGGCCAAGTAACCCACCAGGCATAGCTCGGGCAGCTGAAGTCCCAGGGAGTGGGGCGGCGGCTCAGCCCCGATTACCAGACCCACCCCATAGGGATCGAACCCCGCCCTAGTGTTTTTCCACACCATCTGGCCATTATTCCAACCCAGTGGATAACATGATAGTAGAGGCTACCCGGCTCATTGCAATCCCTATCACAAATGAGACGCCTTTTACAGCTGAGGCGCGGAACGCAATTGAGCTCTTACAAACGGCGGTCACACAGCAGGAGAAGTATACGCATAGTCATGAGAGGGTGCACTCGACCCACCTCCCAAGCCGCAGTTACAGCCGACGCATTGAGTTGTCGGCGGTTTCTAGCAGCAAGCGACGACGTCGACCGAATCAAGATGACCCACCCCATGGGAATAACCCACCCTCCACTCATGCTCAGGCGATTGTGGATGATACCAGAGCCCGCCGAGAGGCAAAGGCAACAGCGGCGGCTCTGCTGGGGGCTTATCAACAACCTCTGGTGACCCCTTCGGCGTCAGTGGGGGCTGGTATAATTTCCAGATCTATTGGAGTACCTTGTTTAGTACCAGGACTACGTAATGAATGTTTTCCTAAGGATTTTAAGGGTCCTTGCAAGGTGGCTAACTATACAGCTGATCTCCCCCCCCCCAGGCCTGGATTGAAAGTTATGAGTTAGCCATGGGGATGCTGGATGTCAATGATGCTATGTGTGCTAAGTACTTCACAATGATGTTGGACGGGCCAGCTGAGACTTGGTGAAAAGGATTACCCGCCAATTCCATCAATTCATGGGCAGAGTTGAAAGCACAGATCATTCAAAATTTTAAAGGAACATGCAAACAGCCTTTGACGATTATCGATCTTGATAATTGTGTGCAGCGTGAGGATGACTCGGCTCATCATTGGGTCTGGCGGGTCTCAGCTATTATGCATTCTTCAGATAGTATTGTGGCGGGTCAGGCAGTTCTGGTCTTGGAAAAGAATTGTCATTTTACCCCCCCCCCTTAAGCAGAAAATTGGGCGGCTTAAGCGTCATTGTAATGACATGGGAGAGCTCATGGCGGCTCTCATCAAATACGCCGACTCTGATACCACCAAAGATCCAGTATCTGATGATGAAAAATCCAACAAAGGAAAAAAGAGTGGCAATGGTAAGGGTCAGCAGCATAACGTAACAGGGCATAACGGCAACAACCAGGGTAATGGTGGTAAGCACAGACAACCCGATGGCGGGTCAGATCTTGTAGCTAACAACAACACTGGATACAAAAACCAACACCGTAATGGTAATGGTAAGCAGTCCTTTGGAGGAAAGAACTTTAATATTGAGGCAATGATGAATGAGCCTTGCCCAAAACACAGCCTGCCCAATAAACCGGCGACTCATGCTTGGAAGGACTGTTTCATTATGCGAGAGTACAGGAATTCCAACTTTAATCAGAATCATGGAAAAAATAATGGCCCGCCTGGCGGGTCAGGATCCGGCTCACATGGGGCCCGACTTTGGTGGCGGCGGCTCAAGCTCTGGGTATCAAGGATAGGGCAACCAGGGTGGTTATAATCAACAGTCTGGTCATGGTAACCAGCAGCATTAGTCAGGATACCAGAGTAATCCAAAGCATCTCAACAATGGCCAGTACCATGTCTTCACCACAAGTCTTTGCAAGCGGGGTCAGAAGGTTCATAAACACACAGTCATTGCAATTGAGCCGGCGGTACCTCAATACTTGCGATGGTTAGAGTATCCAAGCACATGGAGTCGCGAGGATCACCTCCCCGGGGTTGACAATCTGAGTCAGCTAGCGTTAGTGGTAGCCCCTCAGGTCGGGGGTTATAAATTCACTAAGGTGCTCATGGATGGTGGCAGCAGCATCAGTATCCTTTATTATGGCACCTTTCACCGGATGACTTAACTAATAAAGATCTTAAGCTATCTTCTACATTTTTTTCATGGTGTGGTGCCTGGTAAGTCAGCATATCCTGCTGGAAAGATTGCCCTGGAAGTGGCTTTTGGCGATGATTATGACTACAGAACAGAGATGTTATTGTTTGAAGTGGTCAAGATCAAGAGCCCTCATCATGCCTTGATTGGATGACCGGCTTATGCCAAATTTATGGCTCGACCTTGTTATGTTTATTTACAGCTTAAGATGCCAGGGTGTAAGGGTACTATTACGGTCCATGGTGATCGAAAAATTGCCTTGGAATGTGAGGAAGGAGATGTTGCTGATGCTAAGTCGGCCTGCACCACGGAGGAGCTTAAGTTTTATAACGCGCTTGATGTTTTGGATGCAGAGCGTGACCATGTGGTGGCCCGGTTGGCGATTTATCAACAAGACCTGCGTGGATATCATAGCCGTAGAGTTAAGACTCGGGTGTTTCAAGAGGGCGACTTAGTGCTCTGGCTGATTAAGGATCAAACTGGCATGCATAAGTTGTCTCCACCTTGGGAAGGACCTTTTGTGGTCAGTAATAACCTCAACGATGGCTCATATTATCTCATTGATCTACGTGAGCATACGAAGTCACACACCTCTGACAAGGAGACCAACAGGCTATGGAATATTGCTCATCTTTGCCCTACTATACTTGAGCCACATGCTCTCCCTATTGTACATACTTCTATTGATGTATATATATTTTTATGATCAATATAATAAAGCCAGCATCCCTGAAAAAATCAGGGCCTCTAACGTTTCATTTCTGTGTATCTGAGTCTTTATTAATTGGTCATAAGGTCACTTGGGGGCTTCCAACCCACTGGGTACCCTCTTGACCAGGCATGAGACGCCAAATTATGAGTTATCCTGCATGTTTGCAACTTGCTACTCCGCCAGGTGACCCGCCGAACTCTTAACAGTCAATCTTTTTAAGACCTTTAAGTTGTTAAGGTTAAAACGGTGGCTTGTGTCACGTGAGAGCCGGCTTACACTGAGCTAGGATAAACTCAACAGATGTGCAGCCTTGAAAGCACAAGGCATGTGAACCAACTTGTTTGGTCATGTCTTGAAAGACGGCCTAGCAAAGATTTTAGATTTGTTGTATCTCTTTCCTTTGGATTTGTTGATGTTTTTTTATTTTGTGCAAATTTTGAATATCCGGGTTGTGAAGCTCTGGGTTATGATTCTCATGATTGAGTATTTTGGGTTGTCACCCGCCTTGGCTTTGGACTTTAAGTCGCCAGCATGTTAGATTTGACTAGTTGTGGCTATGGGGCTAGAAATCTTGGGGTTGTCACCCATGCTGGCTTCTTGGTTTTTAAGCTAGCAGCATGATTTGGTTTTACAGCCATGTTAATCATGTTTTCAATTATTATGGGAGACTATGAGTCTTCGGGTTTGGTAACCTGCCCTGGTTTTTGACTTCAAGTCACCAATACATTGTTCAAATTTTTTGCAGGACATGCAAAACTTCGGATGAACATGAGAGCCTTGGTACGTCTCATATATATGATCACATCAGACTTGTCATAAAGATTAAACTGGCGGATCAAAGTCAGGATCAACATGCACGAAGGCATGACATGGTGGATCATTGTTTTATACTACCCTATTACAAGGCTTCACAAGGAGCCCAAAAGATTTGAATCAAGTGTTTCTGGAGTTGCACTCCTATAACCCGACTTGAGAGCCGCCTGAATCACCAGTACTATGATCAGTTGTCTTCCTGCCGCCTTGACGATTGTGGGCCATCCTGCGCCGGCTCTTCCTCGTCGATCATCTGAAGATCAGCCATTGTCCAGTTGATGCCGGCTAAAGCTTCAAAAGTGGCCTCATCATTTAGTATAATGGAATGATCGATGTCAGGGGCGAAGATATGCTCACGCTGATGAGGAATGAGACTGACAACATCATGAGTTGGTACCTTAATCTTCTGGTTGTTGTCGTCATAAGCTGGTGTGTGCTTGTTTAAGTTTGGCTCTTCAATGAGCTTGGAGGCCACGGGCCGCATCTCTCAGACACATTGAGTGAAGTGTTTTTCTTCAAAGGCAGACTGGTCACCCTTGAATTCTGGGCACCCGGTGGCTATTTCCTCTGGGTCAAGCTCAGATTGCCATGCTTCGGCCCGGCCAAGAGCAACGATGGCTCCAGCTTGGGCAGCTGATAATCTTTGTTCTTCAATCAGGCTTGCGACCATGGACAGATGATCCAGAACAGTCTTGATTTGACTCAGTGGCTTTCTGTTACCTCCTAAGGCCACAAGACCGCGGAGAGTGCCACTGTATAACTGCTCTATTAAAGAATAAATTACCTTCAGCATCACATGTCTTGACCAAGACTTGCACTCCTGGGGCCTGTTAAGAAGTTATATAAGAGTCGCCAGGCGAGTTAGCAATGCATATATATATGAGAAGCCAGGCGGGTTACCGAATTTGAATGGCATATTACACTTACCGAAGATGGCGGCTATCATTTGAGAGATGTTCTGTTTTAAACCGGATAACTCCTCGGTGCCGGTTTAAGCGCAGCTTCAGCATCTTCGACCTTTCTTGCTAGAGCAGCCTTGTTAGTCTCCCAGGAGGCTCTCTCAGCATTAAAACCCGCTTTAAGTTTCTCAATTTCCTCTAATGAGGCCTTCAGATCTGACTTGGCCTTGGAGGTTTCTGTCTGCTGCTGCTTAAATTTTTTCTTAACTCGCCAACTTGTGATTCCTTCATGTTCAGTTCTGCCTGAAATGCAATAAGGTGGTAATAGTTACCATACAAGGAGCAAGTTTGTGGTATAGTTGGTTAAGTCCCAAGCATATTGCAAACAACACACTTGGCACTTGGGGGATAATGTAGGTTGTCTTCGAAATTTCTTATGACCCGGCTCAACTTGTGAGTTTAAGCCGGCCCCTGGGGGCTACATATTTGGATTTCATAAGTGACTATAAGTCCCAGCTCAACTTGTCAGTTCAAGCGGCCCTTGGGGCTTACATGTTTGGATTTCTTACGTTATTATAAGTCCCAGCTCAACTTGTTAGTTTAAGCCGGCCCCTGAGAGGCTACAATTTGGAAATTATCATCAAGTCTCAAGCATATTCAACATCTGTTACTATACTTAAGACTTGGCGACTATATAAGTACATATGGAAAGGGGTTAGTAACATACCTCATAGCGTTCCTTCATAAGGTTCACTAAGCCGGCTTCCAGGTCATGGCTAGTATGAAGGCAGTTCAGATAACCTGCGTGGATGTCGCTCGCACTGAGGGCAGCATAGCTTTCCAGGTCTAGCTTGGCCTTGCCCTTTTCTAAGGAAGGCGATTCTTCCTTAGTTTTGTGCTTGGATAGCACTGTTGAGACTTGTCGGGGATATACCCCGCGGCGTAAACTGGCCAGAAGTATAACCCGGCTGGACTTGGCGGTTTATTTGAGACCCCGCTGACGCTTGGTGGTTCACCGGCGACCCGTTTGGACCTGGCGGTTCATGACTCATTGGTAATCCGACAGGCGGGTGCGAGGAGCGACAAGACCTGGTGGCCCAACAGGCGGTTCATGAAGGCCGGTTCATACTATGGTGGGCCGGTTTAAGAGGAAAGGCATAAGGAATATTTGTCTTACAAGGAGTTAAGACCTGGACTTGTATCCGGTTTGTATTAGAGATAGACTAGTCCTAATCCTAACAGGACTCCACATGTAACCCGCCCCTTCAACATATATAAGGAGGGGCAGGGCTCCCCAAAGAGGGAGAAGCTACAAGCAAGAAGAAACAATCTTAGGGCTAGACACAAAGAGGAGAGCCGATTTATGGCGACTCCCTCGTGATGATAATGAGACCGAGCCTCAAACAGCATGTAGGGTTTTTACCGGATGATGTTTTCCCGGGGCCCGAAGCTGTCTAAATCCCTGTCTTGTGTTGCGTCTCTCGATTCCGCTCAACCCCTCTCAAGCTACCACATAGATGCGTTGGCCTCGCGACTAAGTCTTGACACTAAAGACATCTGCCGTGACAAAACCATGACAGTTGGCGCCCACCGTGGGGCCTGCGCACGATGGTGTTAAGTTCTTGGAGGGTTTTCTTCCAGGGATCGAGAAGTTTGGCAGTTTACGGATGAAGAAGAGCCAGTTTGAAAGGATTTTTCATGAATAGTTTGCATCAGCTTCAAGATCTATAAAATCTAAAGTTCAAAGAGGAAATTAGGGTTGTGCTTGTATGCCACCATAAGTCGCCGACATCGACGTTTTCTGCTACAGCCTGGGTTTGCTGGCGTGTCAAGCCCGGATCCATAACTCGCCAAAACTGGCACGGTTGAAGATTCACCGTTCAACCATCAAACACCAAAGGAAAAAGTCCAGAAAAAGAAACAAAGCACCAAGAAAGATTTGATCCGTCGCCGCAGAATCTTAGCACAACAATCGCTAACCACCCAATCCAATTGACTTTAGTCAAAGAAACTACAACCCGGAGAAGGACTTGGAGTCTGAAACTTCCACGGTCTATGCCTCTGCTCCAGCTGTGGCTGCGCCTTGGGCCACCGTAAACCGTTCGCACCTTTCTCCACAGCTAGAGGCCATCCCAGCTACCTCTCCTCGCCGGTTCAACCTGCTGCTACTCAACCGGCCTGCGTTTCCTCCTCAGCCACGAGAGATCTTCACCGCCGCCCCTTCCATGGCTGGCTTCTAGCCAATATATCCCTCTGCGGCCTTGAGACGCGGATGCCGCGGACTGGCGCCACAAGCCATCTCGCCGTGCGCCCACTCCGCTGTGGTTGAGCCACTGGCCTTCTCACCTCTGTGGTGAGCCGCCGTGCCAGTTTGCCTCGCTGCCGAGCTGGCCTCGCGTCTCCTACTTCGAGTCGCCGCTTCGTCAAGTGGCCCTGCTTCCGAGACACTTTCCGCTTCGATCTTCGAGTCGCCCGCAGCCACGGCCTTCTTCTAAGTCGCCCCGGTTTAGCTTCGCCTCCTAGTCGCGAGCTACCTCGAAGCCGCCGTGGACGCCGTTCACCTCCGCCGTAAACCGGCTTCTGCCGCTGCCGACCCGGCCTCCACTGCTGCTAAACCGACCTCCCCTGTTGTCGTGAGTTGCCGCGACCGCACATCGACCCGCCTCAAATGAGTCACCGGCCACTCAACCAGGGTTCTACCGTGGCTCCGCCTCTTCAAGACTGCGCCACCCCGCCTTCTCGCGTTTGGCTTCATCTGCTGCCAAGGGCCCTCGCCAAGCTACTGAATTGCCGGTGTCCCCTTGCCTTGCTGTTGTGCTGTTTCTACAAGTCAACCGCGCCGTAAGACCCCCAAATTGCTGCTCCACTTATGTTGTTACCCTGCTAAGCTATGAATTATAAATATAAAGGACAACAAGACAGGCTCCATCAGAATTGCCAAAACTACATCAGGGTTTTCTGAAGAAAGCCTAGCTCCCGGTGATGAGAGAGAGAGAGAGAGAGATCCTGCAAGCATCATTTTACGGCGGTATTCGTTCAGGAAAACGGGCCACCAAACAGGCATAAAGGCAAAATTTCTACCATCCATGGTTTACATTGACCCGTCAGACGCTAAAAAGGAAGTCAGTGGCAGCCTGCGTGGGATGTTTGGTACTGCCATCTCCATTTTCTCAAAAGAAGACATAGGCAAAATCGACTAGCACTTACAGTACAACTGCTTATACGGTGAGGGAGTTCTACTACTAGTAGTAGTAACCCATCCAGACTAAAATACTAGCACATGCACAGTGCTATTGGACCCAGTTAAATTCTAGCCTGGGCGCAGATCATCTATCGTCCAAATACATTAGGTGAAATCTATCCGGTCTATTTTTATTTATATATTTTCATTCCTATGAGAACAATTACTCTGGCTATAATATTTTTACATAGGACGACAATTAAAAAAAGGGTATGGTGTTATACCGCAGATGCACGTTCGGCTGTGTCGCGCGGTTTCACGGACACGCGTGTCGCGGTCTAGTTTACATCAATGCGCCGGCCGACTCGCCCGTCCGCGCCGCCTTACAATGCCACGGACGAAGCATGCGTCCGCCCTCACGCCGGTTCAAGCGTCCACGCCGGCTTACAAGCGCGGAGGACAATTTGTTCGTCCGCACCAGCTTACAACGCTACAGCCGGCTCATCTGTCTGCTCCCACGGCCGACTCACTCGTGAGTGATTTCAACTTAACCTAGTGATCATCAACTTCATGGCGGATTATTTTTGGCCTGGCACATCAGGTGATATCCATTTTAAACATATTTTATTGGCACATATTATTTTTGTCAAAAAGCAGTTTATCTTTGTCTTGGTCTGCAATATTGTTGATGCAGGACAATTGTTCACTACATCAAAATGACGCGATTAACTCGCCCGTCCGTGCCGGTTTACGACACCGGTGCCGATCTTCCCCGTCCGCACCGGTTTACAATGCCACGGCCGACTCATCTATCCGAGCTGCCTCTGATGTTGCGGTCGTTTTTGTCGTCCGTCTCTCGCGGCCTGGTCTACATCAACATACCGGGCCGCACCTGTCTGCATGAGCTGTTTATTGAGTATGAGCAAGTCACAGCTTGGGTAGCCCGGTTTTTTTCAACAAAAAGGAGGCAAATTATCATATACTATCAACCGCCGTTTGCACTGGATGGCTCAATGGGCAGGCGCACAAGTCGCCGCCACTACAGTTTGGTTAACTTCAAATCGCCAGTTGGAAGGAACCATTGGCCGAGTTGCTGACACGGCTCATACGGGATCATTTATAACCCGCCGCAGTCACCTCAACCTTCTGTGGATTTACATCATGCTATCAACACCAATGATATACAAGTTATGTCGGTTTATATCATGGTCAAATATGAAGAGTTTCAAGCCAACTCCTCGAGTCACCTTGAGACTCGGGGGCTACGATGACATGACTCAGCAAATCTTGCTAGTTTCAGCAAATTTAAGAACCCCAGGATGATGGAGGGAAAGATAACCCGGTCCAGGAGGCTACTGTTATTTGAAGGCCGTCAGAAAATTTCCGGCTTAGAAAGTATATGATAGTTACAAAATCCCGGTTCAATGAAGAAGATCCGGGTCATCAGAAAGGATTCCGGTTTAAAATCCGGTTCAAGGGAAGTCAGTCTCATTGAAGCTCTCAAATATCTGGTTTACAATCCGGTTCAAGGGAAATCTGTTCTCCCACAAAACTCTGAAGCGCCCAAATCCGGTTTAACAATGTCCGGTTCAAAAAGGAATTAACTTCTCGCAGGTTCGAGTTTAAAGACCGTCAGAAAATTTCCAGCTGAAAATGAAGATTCCGGTTTAAAATCCGGGTCAAGGGAAAGATGTCTCCCACAAAGCTTTGAAGCTCTCAATATCCGGTTCAAGATCCCGGTTCAAGAAGAATTTATCTCTTGCAAAAAAGTTAAAAATTACCGAAGAGGACCTGCTGCCATGATGCGCGGTTCAAACATGGGTATCCTGCCTTGTTGGCCTAACATATTATTGATCACATGGGGGTTTTTGCTTCATAAAGCGGGGTCTCTGTCCTTTCATATCATGTGTGGTTACATGGAGTGGTTCTGTTTTAAAGCGGCCTCCGGTTTACCCCTTGAAATTTGCTTTTCAAAAAGCTTTGTGATATCACTTGGGGCCTTGGTCGTGTCCGAACCAATGCGACACCTTTTGATAGGCGAAAGCCACCAGATCACTTGGGGACATGGTCAAGTCTGAACCAGTCACGCCTCTTGATCGGCCTAAGGCCACAGAATCACTTGGGGGCTTGGTCGAACCCGAACCATTGCCACGCCTTTTGATCGGCATAAATGCCACGGTTTCATTTGGGGACCTGGCTGACTTGAACCATTGTCACTCATATTGGGGGCTTGGTCCTGTCCGACCATGGTAACACCATCTGATCAGCTCAGTAAAGCATGTTTTTGCAAATGGTCTTAACATTGCCTTTGTTTCCATATTTTTTCATAACTGTTATTTGATTTTTGTTGCGTTTTTAAACCGACATTGTTAATCCGTTTCAACTGTCAATTTCAAATTGGTGGAACACGGTCAAATCTTAATCCGGAGGCCATCTGCCCGGTTTGATTTTCTATTACCATCCTATTATGGAGTAAACCGGCGTTCATTAACCCGGCTTGACTTTCAATTACAAGTTGACAATACAGGATCAAGTTATAATCCGGAGACTATCAGCCCGGTCTGGTTTGACTACGAGTCGCCAGTATTATATATGGTTAAACCGGTGTTTATCACAACCCGGTACGGTTTATCATCAATCGGCACAGTATGAAAGGAGTTATCATTACTCAAGATGGGGGTCATCACCCTTACTACAAAAAGTTGGTAAACCAATGATGTGATTCAATGTCACAGGTATGATATATTTCATTGATTATTCTTAAGTGCAGCCTTGGTTATAAACCTGGGTTATATGTTGGGCATTATGACCCGTCCGATGGTAAACCGCCAGGACACTTTAAACTTGTTGTATGCAGAGACAGGTTGAATAAGGCATGATGATAAATTATCCGGTGTTTATTAAACCGGCCTGGCTTTAAGACGATAAGTCGCCAGTATATGATGAGAAATTATCCGGTGTTTGTTAACCCAGCCTGGCTTTGGACTATAAGTCGCCAGTACATATTTGGATCGAGCCATTGGAATCATGCGCTTATAAATCATTGGGTTATATTATTCAAATAGCCAAACTTGGCTGAGTTTTCATTATGATATTGAATGAATAAGGTTTTTCATACCAGATTATGTTATCTTTAATAGCCAACACGGCTGGATTTTTATTATGGTTATCAATAACCAATATGATAATTGAGGTTTTCAAAGTCGCTTTTAGCGCAATGGTTATCATATTATTAATGGATATGATTTATTCTACAATTGAAGGAATAGTCCCGAGTCGCTGCAGGCTTACGACCCGACACTTGGGGGCTACATTATTTAAGTTGAGATTACATCAAATATGCAAGTCTCATGTCGCTGCAAGCATGCACCATGACACTTGGGGGCTAATGCAAAGTAATTTTCTGCTCATATTATTGAAGACCCGACTCATCACATTATAATGAGTCGGCCCTTGGGGGCTACCAATTGCTCCTGTCAACAGTTGAAGGTACAAAGCTTTTTATTCATTATATTGAAGAGTCCACTGCTCAGTTGGTAAAGCACAAGGCTCTTAACCTTGTGGACGTAGATTCAAGTCCCATGATGAGGGTTACATCATATGATGTTATTTTCATTGAAGTATATATTAAGTCCCAGCTTAATATTATCTTACCGAGCCGGCCCTTGGGGGCTACACATCATTGCTCAAATCTACATGATTATACCTACAAAGTCCCTGCTCATTATTGCATAATGACCCGGCCCTTGGGGGCTACACTGGTTGATGTTTTTATGAGTATAAGACAATTACAAGTCCCAGGTTGCTGCAAGCATGACAACCCGGTACTTGGGGGCTACATAATATGGAGTATTCAGTTTTTACTAAGTGACTGGGATGAACAACATGGATTTCTTCTTAAGTGGCAGTATTTATATTGAAGCAAGTCTTAAGCAATCACTTTGTTCTGCTCAAGACTTGGGGGCTACAGGTATTATATTATTATTGAAGAAATATTTTCAAATTCTCTGATTGAGCAAACTAGGTTGACCCGGCATCACCAATTATTATGACCCTGTGGCTGCAACCCGGCGTCATTAATAATCATGAACTGGCATTGGCAACAATCATGAACCGGTGTCTGCAACAATCATGACTCGAAATTATCAAGTTTTTATAACCCGACAGTCTTTGGCAATGATAAAACCGGCAAGTTCTGCATCTTCAAACCGGTTGAATGTCAGATGAGTATTTCAAGACCAATATTTCTTAAACCGGCGCTTTGGAAGCCGACTCAAGTGGATTATTCTTCACAATATTTTTTCTATAAGAAGGCAACATCAGCAATTTGAGTATGAAGCTAGGTTATTGACCCGGATTTTCTAGAAGGAGGAAATGACAAGGATTTAAGGATGATCAGATGCCGGTTTACAAGAATTCTTAACCCGGAGCATAATCTGTCAAGTTTGTTCTTGTGTTTATTTCACAGGATCAGTTTAACATGGATAAATCCAAATTAAACTGGGGGCTAATGTCGGGGATTTACCCCGCGGCGTAAACCGGTCGGAAGTATAACCCGGCCGGACTTGGCGGTTTATTTGAGACCCCGCTGACACTTGGCGGTTCACCGGCGACCCGTTTGGACCTGGCGGTTCATGACTCATTGGTAATCCGACAGGCGGGTGCGAGGAGCGACAAGACCTGGTGGCCCAACAGGCGGATCATGAAGGCTGGTTCATACTATGGTGGGCCGGTTTAAGAGGAAAGGCATAAGGAATATTTGTCTTACAAGGAGTTAAGACCTGGACTTGTATCCGGTTTGTATTAGAGATAGACTAGTCCTAATCCTAATAGGACTCCACATGTAACCCGCCCCTTCAACATATATAAGGAGGGGCAGGGCTCCCCAAAGAGGGAGAAGCTACAAGCAAGAAGAAACAATCTTAGGGCTAGACACAAAGAGGAGAGCCGGTTTATGGCGACTCCCTCGTGATGGTAATGAGACCTAGCCTCAAACAGCATGTAGGGTTTTTATCGGATGATGTTTTCCCGGGGCCCGAAACTGTCTAAATCCCTGTCTTATGTTGCGTCTCTCGATTCCGCTCAACCCCTCTCAAGCTACCACATAGATGCGTTGGCCTCGCGGCTAAGTCCTGACACTAAGGACATCTGTCGTGACAAAACCACGACAAGACTCTTGGCGCTGTGTAAGCCGTCCTAGTGATAGTCACATCAACAGAGTTCTTCTCAAAGCGGATCTCTTCAGCTGGCTTTGGAGGAGTCGGCAACTTAGGGCTCGGCGGGTCATGGTTGGCCGCCGGGTTACGCTCACTGTCCATCTGTTCAGGGATGATAGCATCAACTAATGGTGGCGGGTCATTGACAGGCTCTTCGAGATCTTGAATAAGGGCCT
The DNA here is from genome assembly GCF_018294505.1 of Triticum aestivum. Taxonomy (NCBI): domain Eukaryota; kingdom Viridiplantae; phylum Streptophyta; class Magnoliopsida; order Poales; family Poaceae; genus Triticum; species Triticum aestivum. The sequence continues at coordinate 386,029,930 of NC_057813.1, forward strand.
CAAATATTTCTGTTGCTTGCTTCTCTAGTTCAGCCACTTTTGGATCTTTTAAAGACCCGCCCAGTTTTTGTTTTTTTACCCGCTTTGGCTACACCTCTATAACAAAGACACAAGAGCTCATGAGAACATGTCATTATAAATCATTTATGAATAAGTATAAATACTTACCCTTGGGCAACCTTGAAGACATGCATTTGAGTTCCTGTAGAGTCGCCGGATGATGGAGGTGTTCCCTGATAATTTGAGTCGGAAGAATTAAGAAGTTGACGAAAAAGACCAGCCTTCGGAAGAGAAAGAGTTTGGATATGAGGCACCTCATTTCGACGCTTGCGAGGAGCAGGAGTGTTGGGTAATCCATAGTTGAGGTCTTGAGAACCGTCACTCTGGGTCATACGTCTTGAGTCATGCTGCTGCTTCTTCAAAAGAAAATTGGGGTCCAAATGAGCAAGAGGATGAGAAAATCTTACTTTCCAGATGACCTCTCGGGTTCTCTTTCTTGGAAAAGGGTTTGAGTCAGAGAAGACAGGTATTACCTCTGCAGCATCAGCCTGCCTTGTCTCTGCATCATCCTGAGAAGAGTTGGCATTAATAAGTTGCATAAAAGGACAACCAAGAGAGGTGAGTTCTACCTCTGAGTTGTCCAACTTGAGAAGATCTTTTGCAGCTTGTTTCTTACGATGGCCCGGAGCACGGATTTTGGTCTTAGGTTTCTTGACCGGGGCGGCAGCTTGTGGTTTCTTGGTCCAGAAAGCAGAGTTAGCCTGAATAAGTATAAAAAGATTAAAACAAGGCATAATGCAGAGTTGATCTATATTGAACCAGATAAATATAAATGCTTATAGGTGGAGCTGGATTTTGTTTAAAGAAGGGTGGCAGACCAACTTAGTTGCAGTTTGCTACATTTTGAGCTTGCGTTGGTTTTCCTTGAAGAGGAAAGGGTGATGCAGCAAAGTAGCGTAAGTATTTCCCTCATTTTTTGAGAACTAAGTTATCAATCCAGTAGGAGGCTCCTCAAACGTCCCACGCACCTACACAAACAAACAAGAACCTCGCAACCAACACAATAAAGGGGTTGTCAATCCCTTCACGGCCACTTGCGAAAGTGAGATCTGATAGAGATAATATGATAAGATAAATATTTTTGGTATTTTTATGATATAGATAGGAAAATTAAAGATGCAAATAAAAGTAGATGGAAAACTTATATGATAAAAGATAGACCCGGGGGCCATAGGTTTCACTAGTGGCTTCTCTCAAGATAGCATAAGTATTACGGTGGGTGAACAAATTACTGTCAAGCAATTGATAGAAAAGTGCATAGTTATGAGATTATCTAGGCATGATCATGTATATAGGCATCATGTCCGTGACAAATAGATCGAAATGATTCTGCATCTACTACTATTACTCCACACATCGACCGACTCCTGCCTGCATCTAGAGTATTAAGTTCATGAAGAACAGAGTAACGCATTAAGAAAGATGACATGATGTAGAGGGATAAACTCATGCAATATGATATAAACCACATCTTTTTATCCTCGATGGGAACAATACAATACGTGCCTTGCTGCCCCTGTTGTCACTGGGAAAGGACACCGCAAGATTGAACCCAAAGCTAAGCACTTCTCCAATTGCAAGAAAGATCAATCTAGTAGGCCAAACCAAACTGATAATTCGAAGAGACTTGCAAAGATAACTTAATCACACATAAAAGAATTCAGAGGAGATTTAAATATTTCTCATAGATAAACTTGATCATAAACCCACAATTCATTGGATCTCGACAAACACACCGCAAAAAGAGTTACATCGAATAGATCTCCAAGAAGATCGAGGAGAACTTTGTATTGAGAATCAAATAGAGAGAAGAAGCCATCTAGCTAATAACTATGGACCCGAAGGTTTGTGGTAAACTACTCACAACTCATCGGAAGGGCCTTGGAGATGATGTAGAGGCCCACCATCGTCGATTCCCCCTTCGGTGGAGCGCCGGCGAAGGCTCTAAGATGGGATCTCGCGGATACAAAAGGTTGTGGCGGTAGAATTAGGTTTTCGTGGTGCTCCTCAAAGGTTTCAGGGTACGTAGGTATATATAGGAGGAAGAAGTAGGTCGGTGGACGCTCGAGGGGCCCACGAGGGTGGGGGGTGCGCCCACCCCTAGGGGGCGTGCTGGGCACCCTCGTGGACGCCTCCTCTGTTGCTTGACATCCAGTCCAAGTCCCTGGAACATGTTTGTTCCAAAAAGATCATTCCCGAAGGTTTCATTCTGTTTGGACTCCGTTTGATATTCCTTTTCTTCGAAACACTGAAATAGGCAAAAAAACAGCAATTCAGGTTGGGCCTCCGGTTAGTAGGTTAGTCCCAAAAATGATATAGAAGTGTAAAATAAAGCCCATAAACATCCAAAACGGGTAATATAATAGCATGGAACAATCAAAAACTATAGATACCTTGGGGACGTATCAAGCATCCCCAAGCTTAATTCCTGCTCGTCCTCGAGTAGGTAAATGATAAAAACAGAATTTTTGATGTGGAATGCTACCTAGCATAATTCTCAATGTAATTTTCTTTATTGTGGCATGAATGTTCAGATCCAAATGATTCAAAATAAAAGTTCATATTGACATAAGAAATAGTAATACTTCAAGTATACTAACAAAGCAATCATGTCTTCTCAAAATAACATGGCTAAAGAAAGTTATCCCTACAAAATCATATAGTCTGGTTGTTGCTCTATCTTCATCACACAATGTATTTAATCATGCACAACCCCAATGACAATCCAAGCAATTGTTTCATAATTTAGTAATCTCAAACCTTTTCAACTTTCACGCAATACATGAGCGTGACCCATGGACATAACACTATATGTCGAATAGAATGGTGGTTGTGGAGAAGACAAAAAAAGAAGATAGTCTCACATCAACTAGGCGTATCAACGGGCTATGGAGATGCCCATTAATAGATATGACTGTGAGCGAGTAGGGAATGCCATGCAACGGATGCACTAGAGCTATAAATGTATGAAAGCTCAACAAAAGAAACTAAGTGGGTGTGCATCTAACTTGCTTGCTCACGAAGACCTAGGGCATTCTAAGGAAGCCTGCCATTGGAATATACAAGCCAAGTTCTTTAATGAAAAAATTCCCACTAGTATATGAAAGTGACAACATAGGAGACTCTCTATCATTAAGATCATGGTGCTACTTCGAAGCACAAGTGTGGTAAAAAGGATAGTAGCATTGTCCCTTCTCTCTTTTTCTCACATTTTTTATTTGGCCTTTCTCTTCTTATTTTTTGGCCTTCCTTTTTTTTTTTATATATATATATATATAAAGTCTAAAGTCTCATCCCGACTTGTGGGGGAATCATAGTCTCCATCATCCTTTCCTCACTTGGGACAATGCTCTAATAATGAAGATCATCACACTTTTATTTACTTACAACTCAAGATTACAACTAGATACTTAGAACAAGATATGACTCTATATGAATGCCTCCGGCGGTGTACCGAGATATGCAATGAATCAAGAGTGACATGTATGAAAAATTATGAAGGTGGCCTAGCCACAAATACGATGTCAACTACATGATCATGCAAAAGCAATATGACAATGATGATGCGTGTCATATAAACGGAACGGTGGAAAGTTGCATGGCAATATATCTCGGAATGGCTATAGAAATGCCATAATAGGTAGGTATGGTGGCTGTTTTGAGGAAGGTATATGGTTGGTGTATGGTAACGGCGAAAGTTGCACGGCACAAGAGAGGCTAGCAATGGTGGAAGGGTGAGAGTTCGTATAATCCATGGACTCAACATTAGTCATAAAGAACTCATATACTTATTGCAAAAATCTACAAGTCATTTAAAAAAAAAGTACTACGCGCATGCTCCTAGGGGAATAGATTGGTAGGAAAAGACCATCGCTCGTCCCCGACCACCACTCATAAGGAAGACAATCAATAAATAAAATCATGCTCCAACTTCATCACAAAGCGGTTCACCATACGTGCATGCTACGGGAATCACAAACTTAAACACAAGTATTCTTTAAATTCACAATTACCCAATTAGCATGAATCTAACATCACCATCCTAATATCTCAAATCAATTATCAAGTATCAAATTGATCATAGCATCCAATTCACTTTCAATGATAGCTTTTATTATACCCAACTTGGATGCCCATCATTCTAGGACCAATTTTATAACCATAGCAAATACCATGCTGTTCTAAGAGACTCTCAAAATAATATAAGTGAAGCATGATAGATCAACAATTTCTACAAAATTAAGCCATCGTCGTGCTCTAAAAGATATAAGTGAAGCACTAGAGCAAAACTATCTAGCTCAAAAGATATAAGTGAAGCACATAAAGTATTCTAATAAATTCTAAATCAAGTGGGATTCTCCCAAAAGGTGTGTACAGCAAGGATGATTGTGGTAATCTAAAAAGCAAAGACTAATATCGTACATGACACTCCAAGCAAAACACATATCATGTGGCAAATAAAAATATAGCTCCAAGTAAAGTTACCGATAGACGAAGACGAAAGAAGGGATGCCTTCTGGGGCATCCCCAAGCTTAGGCTTTTGGTTATCCTTGAATATCTTGGGGTGCCATGGTCATCCCCAAGCTTAGGATCTTGCCACTCCTTATTCCATAGTCCATCAAATCTTTACCCAAAACTTGAAAACTTCACAACACAAAACTCAACAGGAAATCTCATAAGCTTCGTTAGTGCAAGAAAGAAAAACCACCACATAAGGTACTGTAATGAACTCATTATTTATTTATATTGATGTTAAACCTACTGTATTCCAACTTCTCTATGGTTCATACCCCCCGATACTAGCCATAGATACATCAAAATAAGTAAACAACACACGAAAAACAGAATCTGTCAAAAACAGAACAGTCTGTAGCAATCTGTAACTTTCGAATACTTCTGGAGCTCTAAAAATCTTACAAAAATAGGAAGTCCTGGGAAATTTGTCTATGGATCTACATAAAAAATAATCAACGCAAAATCACGTTTCTGTGATTTATTAAAATTATTTTCGTGCGCCCAAAAGTTTCTGTTTTTCAGCAGAATCAAATTAACTATCACTGTAGGTTATCCTATAGGTTCTACTTGGCACAAACACTAATTAAAACATAAAACCACATATAAACATAAGCTAGATGAATTATTTATTACTAAACAGAAGCAAAAATCAAGGAACAAAAATAAAATTGGGTTGCCTCCCAACAAGCACTATTGTTTAACGCCCCTAACTAGGCATTGAGATTTCAATGATGCTCTCATGAAAGACAAGAATTGAAGCACAAAGAGAGCATCATAAAACGTGTGACAAACACATCTAAGTCTAACATACTTCCTATGCATAGGCATTTTATAAGCAAACAAATTATCATAGCAAGCAAAAATTAGCATATGCAAGGAAGAAGAAAGAGACGATAACAATCTCAACATGACAAGAGGTAATTTTGTAACATGAAAATTTCTACAACCATATTTTCCTCTCTCATAATAACTACATGTGTATCATAAGAAAATTCAACAAAATAGCTATCACATAAAGTATTTTCAACACGATCCACATGCATGCAAAGTTGACACTCTTCCAAAATAGTGGGATTAACATTAACTAAAGTCATGACCTCTCCAAACCCACTTTTATCAAAAATACCATAAGATTGAACATTCTCCAAATATGTGGGATCTAAAGTTGACAGTCTTCCAAACCCACTTTCAATAATATTGCAAACACTATTATCAATCTCATATTCATCATGGGGGTTAAATAATTTTTCAAGATCAATAGAAGAATCACCCCAATCATGATCATTGCAACAAGTATTAGACATAGCAAAACTAGCATCCCCAAGCTTAGGGTTTTGCATATTATTAGCACAATTGACATCAAGAGAATTTATAGTAACATAATTGCAATCATGCTTTTCATTGAAGGAACTATCAAGTATGGGTCCAATAGCAACGATCTCATATTTAACATAAGGAACTATAGCAAATTCATCTTCATATATATTGGCATCATGGTTGTCAGTGTCAAAACCGGCGGATCTCGGGTAGGGGGTCCCGAACTGTGCGTCTAGGCGGATGGTAACAGGAGACAAGGGACATGATGTTTTTACCCAGGTTCGGGCCCTCTCGATGGAGGTAAAACCCTACTCCTGCTTGATTAATATTGATGATATGGGTAGTACAAGAGTAGATCTACCACGAGATCAGAGAGGCTAAACCCTAGAAGCTAGCCTATGGTATGATTGGTGTTCGTCCTATGCCACCCACCGCCCTCAAAGTGGCATGTGGCTTTGATTAGCGAAGAGCTGGCAACCGACGCATCGTTGGACTAAGTCCTGAGCGTCTGCCCGGGCCGTCGGCCAATAGAATCATGTACGGAAGGCCTTGCCTACAAGGGCACGGGCTGCGGCATGGTGCCCGCCGATTCCGGCATGAATTTCGGCCAGAAGATTCCGCCCTTCCTCTTCGGAGATACACCTTTGAAGGACTCCAGTTGTGCTTTTCTTATAAAGCTCTCCCTCATGGACCTTGTAGGCTTTAGATCGCCGTACTATGCAGCGGGCCTCATTTTGGTCCTCGGAAAGTTCCTGCCTGGTTACGTAGGCTAGGAATGGTTCCGTCCACGGGGCGATGACTGCCATTATTACGTGGGCTGAGGGTGTTACTTCGTTGGCAGAACCACCAATTGTGTCAGAACGTTCGGTGTCGGGCAGTGCGGTTGGGTTTGGGTTGTTATTTTCGGACTCCCCCTCCCATAGTACGGATGGCTTAAACAGCCTCTCTAGGAAGATGTTGGGAGGGACGGCATCGCGCTTTGCGCCAATGCGTGCCAATACGTCTGCTGCCTGGTTGTTATCCTGGGCTATATGGTGAAATTCGAGCCCCTCGAACTGAGCTGACATTTTTAGGACGGCGTTGCGATTGGCTGCCATTTTCAGATCCTTGGCATCGAAGTCTCCATTTATTTGGGATATCGCGAGGTTCGAATCCCCGCGCACCTCTAGGCATTGAATGCCCATGGAGACTGCCATCCGGAGACCATGTAGAAGGGCCTCGTATTCGGCTGCGTTGTTGGAGTTCGTATACATTATCTGGAGTACGTATTGAACTGTATCTCCGGTTGGGGACGTCAGAACGACGCCAGCCCCCAGACCAGCCAACATTTTGGAGCCATCGAACTGCATGATCCAGTTGGAATATGCGCCGTACTCTTTAGGGAGTTCGGCTTCACTCCATTCGGTGATGAAGTCGGCCAAAACTTGCGACTTAATAGCTCGCCGTGGCTTATAGGTTATGTCGAACGGGAGGAGCTCAATGGCCCATTTGGCAATCCGGCCCGTCGCGTCGCGGTTGTTTATAATGTCGTTAAGAGGTACTTCGGAGGCTACTGTTATCGAACACTCTTGAAAGTAGTGTCGCAGCTTCCGGGATGCCATAAACACCGCGTACGCTATCTTTTGATAATGCGGGTACCGTGACTTGCATGGAGTTAGGACAGTGGACACGTAGTAAACTGGTTTTTGAAGGGGGAACTTGTGTCCATCCGTTTCTCGTTCGACAACGAGTACCGCGCTTACAACTTGATGAGTTGCCGCGATATATAATAGCATTGGTTCGCCCATATTGGGTGCGGCCAGGACCGGGTTTGTTGCCAATATGGCTTTTATTTCTTCGAGTCCAGCCGTGGCGGCATCCGTCCACTCGAAGTGTTCGGTGCATCGGAGGAGGCGATAAAGGGGTAATGCCTTTTCTCCCAAACGGGAGATAAAGCGGCTTAGAGCCGCCACGCATCCAGTCAATTTTTGTATTTGTTTGAGGTCCTTTGGGATATCCGATTGTGACAGAGCTCAGATCTTGGCTGGGTTTGCTTCAATTCCTCTGCCGGATACAATGAAGCCTAAGAGCTTTCCGGCTGGTATGCCGAAAACGCATTTTTCGGGTTGAGCTTGATGTCATATATTCGGAGATTATCGAATGTGAGCCTCAAGTCGTCTACTAGAGTTTCGACATGCTTGGTTTTAACGACCACATCGTCTACGTATGCCTCCACTGTTTTGCCGATCTGGTTTGCCAAACATGTCTGAATCATGCGCTGATATGTTGCGCCGGCGTTTTTGAGCTCGAAGGGCATTGAGTTGAAGCAGAATGGGCCGTATGGGGTGATGAATGCCATTGCAGCTTGGTCGGGCTCTGCCATCTTAATTTGGTGGTAGCCGGAGTATGCGTCGAGGAAGCACAATGAATCATGTCCTGCGGTAGCATCGATAATTTGATCGATGCGGGGGAGGGGCAAGGGATCCTTTGGGCAAGCCTTGTTAAGGTCCTTGAAATCGATGCATAGGCGCCAGGATTTGTCCTTCTTTGGTACCATCACCAGGTTTGCTAGCCAGTCCGAATGTTTTATATCTCTGATGAATCCGGCCTCCAATAGTTTGGCTAGCTCCTCTCCCATGGCCTGTCTCTTGGGTTCGGAGAAACGCCGAAGAGCTTGTTTGACTGTCTTGAATCCTTTTAGGATGTTTAGGCTGTGCTCGGCCAGCCGGCGTAGGCTTCCTGGCATGTCTGAAGGGTGCCAGGCAAAAATGTCCCAATTTTCGCGTAGGAATTCTCGTAGTGCGGCGTCTACATCAGGGTTTAATTGTGCCCCGATAGAGGTCGTTTTTGTAGGGTCCGTTGGATGGACTTGGAATTTGACTATTTCATCTGCCGGTTTAAAGGAGGTGGACTTGGATCTCTTATCGAGTATCACATCGTCTCTGTTCACCGTGGAGCGCAGCGCAATGAGTTCTTCCGCCACTAGGGCTTCGGATAGTGCCTCAAGGGCTAGTGCGGCTGTCTTGTTTTCGACGCGGAGTGCTATGTTCGGGTCACTAGCAAGAGTGATGATTCCGTTGGGGCCGGGCATTTTGAGCTTCATGTACCCGTAATGGGGTATAGCTTGAAAAATTGTGAATGCCTCTCGCCCTAATAGAGTGTGATATCCGCTGCTGAACGGGGCCACTTGGAACGTGACCTCCTCGGACCTGTAATTATCCGGCGTGCCGAACACCACATCCAGTGTGATTTTTCCTGTACAGCATGCTTCCCGACTGGGGATTATTCCTCTAAAGGTTGTGCTGCTTCGCTCAATGCGGCTCCAGTCTATTTCCATTTTTCGGAGGGTTTCCTCATAAATGAGGTTCAATCCGCTGCCACCGTCCATCAGTACCTTGGTAAGGCGAAAGTCATCCACTAATGGACTGAGGACCAATGCGGCTGGTGCTCGGGCTAATCGGAATTTAGGTTCGTCACTGGTATTAAAGGTAATAGCCATGTCACTCCATGGGTTTATTGTTGCTACTTGGTAGACTTCGGCAAGGCTGCAAAGTGTTCGTTTCCGCATATTATTTGATGCGAAAGTCTCGAAGACTGTTAATACCGTATTGGTATCCCTGGGCTGGTGCTCTGGAGTTAGAAGCTCTTCGCCACTTTTGGCCACCTGCCGTAGTATCCGACATGCTCTAAGGCTGTGAGTTGGAGTGGCGCCCTCTGTACTATGAATTTTGCAGGGTCCATTGAGCCATCCCTCCAGTACGGTTCCATGACCTATAGAGGGTTTTTGCTTTTTGGTATTTAACCCAGGTGCCTGGCGATGATGCACCCTTTTATTTCGGACTGGGTTGTATTCAGGGTCGGATTGTCCCAAAAATTAATTTCGGTTTTCCAGGCGCTTTCCATCGCACAATACTTTCGTACTATGGACGCCAAGTCAATGAAGCGTGTAATTTCACGACGACTTATGGTGTTGAGGATTCCCTTGTCCGTGCAATTATTGCAGAAGAATGAAATTGCATCCTCCTTGCGGCAATCCTTTATCCTGTTGATGACCAGGAGGAATCTGGCCCAGTAATGGTGTACTGTTTCTGCGGGCTCTTGCCGCATTTGGGATAGATCGCTTATGTTTGGGTGGGCGGGTGGAATTAAATTCAGAACCCCGTCCAATCTAAGACTCAGGGGCCAAGAAGTTTCCCAACTTGGAAGCTTGGGTTCTTGGATGTTGTCCAATGAATCTAGCCCGCTACCTGACTTTAGGTTCAGGGATTGAGTGACGTCCTCCCCTCCGCGGTAATCCGGCATGGAGGGATTGGGAATCCGGACATAGCTAGTCCTTAAAATAGAGGAAGGGTCACCGTATTGTTCCTCAACCACAACACGTGGTGGGTAACCTGGGGAGAGTTGATCTCTCTTAGATCGGGTTTAGGGCCAATCTGATCATAGTCTGTAGCGACTCCTAGGGCGGCGATGCGATCCAAGAGCTTGTTTAAGGAAGAGAGCTCCATCGGATCTAACTGCTCGGCGGGTTCCGAGTTAACGTGAAGATTGCTTTCGATGACCCGAGAAGTCATTGTCGGAGCGGCGGCCGAACAAGCGGTCATAAGAAAACCACCTAGCCAGAGAGTTTGGCCGATGGACAAAGCTCCTTTAGCGATAGTGTCGTCTTTAAAGACGGGATGAGGCATCCTTCCTGATGGCGACGGCACAGAGGAACTCTCAATGAAAGCACCAATGTCGGTGTCAAAACCGGCGGATCTCGGGTAGGGGGTCCCGAACTGTGCGTCTAGGCGGATGGTAACAGGAGACAAGGGACACGATGTTTTTACCCAGGTTTGGGCCCTCTCCATGGAGGTAAAACCCTACTCCTGCTTGATTAATATTGATGATATGGGTAGTACAAGAGTAGATCTACCACGAGATCAGAGAGGCTAAACCCTAGAAGCTAGCCTATGGTATGATTGTTGTTCGTCCTATGGACTAAAACCCTCCGGTTTATATAGGCACCGAAGAGGGTTAGGGTTACACAGAGTCGGTTACAATGGTAGGAGATCTACATATCCGTATCGCCAAGCTTGCCTTCCACGTCAAGGAAAGTCCCATCCGGACACGGGATGAAGTCTTCAATCTTGTATCTTCATAGTCCAGGAGTCCGACCAAAGGTCATAGTCCGGCTATCCGGACACCCCCTAATCCGGGACTCCCTCAATGGCCACAAGAATAGCAAGCATCATGTTCATCAAGGAATATTTCAATCAAATCATCGGAATCATTATCTATAGATTCATGCATATCATTATTTTCTTCCAAAGCAACAGTCATTCTCTAAATAAATTCTTTGACATAGACATTATGAGCATTGTTTTCATAGCAATATTTAAGTATGTCAAAAATTTCAGATTCGTAGAGAGTAATATCATACTTTTCAATCAAAGAAGCAACTTCATAAGCACCCTTAAAAGCAACAAATTCTTCAATTTGTTCGATATCATAGTAGCTATAAACACCTTTTGCATAAGAAGATAAGATTTCATTTTCATTAAACTCACATAGGTAGGGAAGGTGTTTTTTAGGGTTCCTAGAGCAACAAGTAAAATCATGAATTTCACAAAGATTCCAAACATAACACGGCAATATGTTTATTTGATCCCATAAGAGTCTCCCCTTTTCAGACAAACGGTGACCACAAAATGAGCATGCTCATCTAAAGATTTCCCGTCAACTAGGCTAGTTGGGGTTTCAGCACGAGCACATAAGGATCAAAGATGATCCAAGTAGAACACTTTAAGTGGATCCATATCAATAGATTTTTAGCAAGCAAAGATGCAAGCAAATAGAAGGCACATGGTAACACAAGATCGAACGGAAGGAGGGCGAATAAAACGGCAAGGGTGAAGTGGGGGAGAGGAAAACGAGAGGCAAATGGCAAATAATGTAATGCGTGGGAGATGAGTTTGTGATGGGTACTTGGTATGTCTTGACTTGAGCGAAGACCTCCCCAACAATGGCGCCAGAAAGCCTTCTTGCTAGGTCTTGAGCTTGTGTTGGTTTTCCTTGAAGAGGAAAGGGTGATGCAGCAAAGTAGCGTAAGTATTTCCCTCAGTTTTTGAGAACCAAGGTATCAATCCAGTACGAGGCTCCTCAAAAGTCCCACGAACCTACACAAACAAACAAGAACCTCGCAACCAACACAATAAAGGGGTTGTCAATCCCTTCACGGCCACTTGCGAAAAGTGAGATCTGATAGAGATAATATGATAAGATAAAGTTTTTTGGTATTTTTATGATATAGATAGGAAAAGTAAAGATGCAAATAAAAGTAGATGGAAAACTTATATGATAAAAGATAGACCCGGGGGCCATAGGTTTCACTAGTGGCTTCTCTCAAGATAGCATAAGTATTACGGTGGGTGAACAAATTACTGTCGAGCAATTGATAGAAAAGCGCATAGTTATGAGATTATCTAAGCATGATCATGTATATAGGCATCACGTCCGTGACAAGTAGATCGAAACGATTCTGCATCTACTACTATTACTCCACACATCGACCGACTCCTGCCTGCATCTAGAGTATTAAGTTCATGAAGAACGGAGTAACGCATTAAGAAAGATGACATGATGTAGAGGGATAAACTCATGCAATATGATATAAACCGCATCTTTTTATCCTCGATGGCAACAATACAATACGTGCCTTGCTGCCCCTGCTGTCACTGGGAAAGGGCACCGCAAGATTGAACCCAAAGCTAAGCACTTCTCCCATTGCAAGAAAGATCAATCTAGTAGGCCAAACCAAACTGATAATTCGAAGAGACTTGCAAAGATAACTTAATCACACATAAAATAATTCAGAGGAGATTCAAATATTTCTCATAGATAAACTTGATCATAAACCCACAATTCATCAGATCTCGACAAACAGACCGCAAAAAGAGTTACATCGAATAGATCTCCAAGAAGATCAAGGAGAACTTTGTATTGAGAATCAAAGAGAGAGAAGAAGAAATCTAGCTAATAACTATGGACCCAAAGGTATGTGGTAAACTACTCACAACTCATCGGAAGGGCCTTGGAGATGATGTAGAGGCCCTCCATGGTTGATTCCCCCTCCGGTGGAGCGCCGGCGAAGGCTCTAAGATGGGATCTCATGGATACAGAAGGTTGCGGTGGTGGAATTAGGTTTTTGTGGTGCTCCTCGAAGGTTTCAGGGTACGTAGGTATATATAGGAGGAAGAAGTAGGTCGGTGGATGCTCGAGGGGCCCACAAGGGTGGGGGCGCAACGGGCACCCTCGTGGCCGCCTCCTCTGTTGCTTGACGTCCACTGCAAGTCCCCTAGATCACGTTTGTTCCAAAAAGATCGTTCCCGAAGATTTCATTCTATTTGGACTCCGTTTGATATTCCTTTTCTTCGAAACACTGAAATAGGCAAAAAAACAATAATTCGGGATGGGCCTCCGGTTAGTAAGTTAGTCCCAAAAATGATATAAAAGTGTAAAATAAAGCCCATAAACATCCAAAACGGGTAATATAATATCATGGAACAATCAAAAAATTATAGATACGTTGGAGACGTATCATAGTTCTCCTAAGACTCGCCAAGCAGGGTCCTCATAGCTTTAAAGGCTTCTTCAGCGGTAAAGTTGTCTTCAGTATACCATTGAGGGTCACATGGCTCGCTATATTATTCTTACATTAAGCAGGGACGGCAGCTTAATGGGAGTATCTTCTGAGAGACCCAGCACCGGGTTAGGTCAACTCCAAGCAACACATGAGCCAATAAAGCTTTAGCCCTAGAAAGGAATGGGAAGGCCTCGACATGCTCTTCTAGAATAATTTTTCTTGGCGGGCCAAAATTTGTTGGAAGATGATCAGCCCTAAACCCAAGCAAAGGATTTTCCGTTGCAGGAGGAGTTTTCTTACAGTAAAACCAGGTGGTCACCCATCCCTTGGGGTGACTTGGTAAGACGATGGAGGGAAAACTATTATCCCTTCGTCTCTGAATAGAGATTCCACCTAATTCCTGGCTTGGGCCATTTTGACATTTAGTCTCGCGGTTTATATAAAAGAACTCCTTGAACAGGGGAACAATGGGTGTGGTCTGCAGATAAACTTCACAGAAGATTTCAAAGAGGGAGATGTTGGATACTGAGTTCGGCCCTATGTCTTGAGGGTGCAAGTTGAAGTAGTGGAGCAGGTCCCGAAAGAATTTAGACCCAGGTGGGGTAAACCCTTTGAGTATGTGATTAGTAAAGGTCACAATCTCATCCTCGACAGGAATAGGGATTACTTCCCCATTGCTAACTCGCCATCCAATTTCTTGCTGACTTACTAATAGGCCTTGGCCTACGAAATCATTGAGAATCTCCTTGGTAACCAGAGAATGTTCCCAGTTGACGATAGTCATTTTCAACGAGTTAAAAGTTACGGACTGAGAATAAAGGTATTGGCAAGTTAATGTATGATAGTAAGCCGCTTAAATGATCCTACAATAATTCAGCAATGATGAGCCAGACAAAGCTAAAAGGTTATGTGTAATGAACTACTAAAGGGATTGTGAGGTGCCCTAGCCATAGAATGAAGCAATTGACCAGATTATAAGTACATGGCCGGTTAAGTTGAGGAGGAATAAGCCGGCAAGTATTATCGGCGGGTTATACAAAACTCCAAATTTCTTGCCGAGTCATAAGTTATGATTAAGCCAGCCAGGTTCTGGTGGGTCACAAAGGTTGTTATTTAAGCCGCCCGAACAAAGAATGGCGGGACAGTTGTCTATGAAATCAAGATGGTTGAAATTATGCTAAGTATGAAACAAACAAGTTTCACGGATTGTGCCTAAAATTTTGGATCTATGGTAGTTCAAGAAATGAAGAACGAATTCGAGACCTAAGGAACAATAGTGGAAAAGTGGCGAATCATGCATGGATTCTGAAGAAAGGGGATCTACACGAAAAGCAAGATAATGGCTAAAACTGCTATCGCTCCATGCTTACTTTGTTTTTGGATTGAATAAAGTTTTCTAAAGCAGAAGGTGGATGAACTTGAGGGAACCACGATGAACATGCTAATGGTTTACCTGAACTGCTATGACCTAATGTGGATCTGAAGCAGAAGAGAAGGAGTACCTGATGAAACCAAAGAAGAGCGGGATGTGCCGCCATTATCTAGTCCGATCAGGTTGATGCAGCAGCCTTTGTCGGAGCCGCTGGTGAGGAACAGCCGGAGTGGCGGAGCTCTGTGCGATGGAGGTCGCGAGGAAGAAGAAGTGGAGGCGAAGGGGGTAAAAGTGAAAAAAGGACCCCCCCTGCCTATTTATAAGGGAAAAGGTGAATAGTAAAATGGCAGGAACGGAAATCGAGATGTCATGATTATCTCAACACTAGAGGCGCCTCGATTTTCAATGACCATTTAATGCAAAAAGATCTTTTGTGATGTCATATGTTTTTTCTGGATTTATTCCACATGACGTCATGGTGGGTTACAATGATTTGTTTAGAGCTAAGCATTGGAAAGAAGACTCGCCAACCGGAAGAAGTGAAGATTGACATGAACAAGTTCAAATCAATCTGGGGCCTAATGTTGGGGATATAACCCCGCGGTATGACCCGCCCAGGAGGGGCCGGGTTACATTGTTGGCGACTCAAGAATGAAAGGCTTCGATGGGCCTGAGGAGACGTGAAGACTAGTGGCGGCTTAAGAGCGGGCCTGTTGAAGGACCAAGATCCGGAGGTGTGCGCCGCCAGATGGTAACTTGCCTAGTAAGGCAAGGCGACTTAGAAACCGAGTTGGTCACGTTGTGTGATCCGGCTTGGACTCCTGTAAGCCCCAGGCCTCGACCTGTGTATATAAAAGCAAGACCCGACGGCGGGTTAACTTAAGAAACAATCGGTTGAGAGCTAGGTGAGGTGATTCCGCTCCCTTGTAATCGATATTCATGATATAGTCAACAAAATCAGGAGTAGGCTTTTACCTCATTTTGAGGAGCCGAACCTGGGTAAACCTTGTGTCCTTTGTCCTGTTCAACCCCTTGGAGCTAACCTACTTTGTGATGGCTCCACACCTAAGTCCTTTCACAAGGGCATCTGCCGTGACAAAAAGAAGACTAAAATCAAACATGGTCCAACCTTCCGAGTCATGTATTGCTTAACAGTCATCTGTTAATTAATTTTGTCAAATTTGAAGCTATAGAATATGCGTGCATGCCAAAAAACGGTAGAATACGTGTAGACAAAAGTCAATCTCCAACATATACCTAGAACATGTGTCAAGATTAACATGACTTCTTATGTACAGTACTGCTTCATATGTGGTGACGGGTATATATCAAATAAAACTGTAAAAACGTCTTATATTTAGGAATAGAGGGAATATCTTCTATAGTATTACTCCAGTAAATATTCAGTCACTTGTGAAAAATCCACACATCAATTTTTTATAGACAACAACTATTTGTACCTTGCTTGCATTTGTAATTGAGCTAAGTCGATTTTGTGGGAGATGAGAGGAGGCGAGGCAGAGCTCCAGTGCTGAGCCAAAACAAAGACGACATGGCTCGTTGCGCTGCCTCTGGAGGACGCGAGGTGAAGGCTTGACATGTGCAGGTGGGGGGTCTTCTAGTATTTGTTTCCTGTTTGGATTATACAACATCTTTGTTGGAGGAGGGACGGTGCGACGAGCGGTAGCAAGGCACGCATGGCAGCTGAAAGCAAGTACCGGAGGAGTAATAGTTGAAGGGGGGAGAAAAAAGAAGGACAGCCGTCAGGTCTTAATCAAACGGTTTAGAAAATCTACTTACCCCAAAAAAGAATTGACGCAACCTACAAATAGTCAGTCTTATTTTATACTCCCTCTGTCCGGAATTACTTGTCACAGAAATGAATAAAAAATGGGTGTATCTAGAACTAAAATATGTCTAGATGAACAGCGAGAAACATTTACCTCGAAACCTTTTCATTCTGTGCAGCAGCCAGCCGGGCATCCCCCGTGACGGGAATCCAGCCATGAGGAACCCCATTGGAGTACGTTGTCGATAACCACATTGCTGGAATGCGCAATGTTGTCTCCCCCTCCCCTCCCTCTCCCCTCCTCCCCCCGCTCCCTGCTCCCCTCCTCCTCAGATCTCGTCTCCAGCCATGGGCTCCCCCTGTCTCCTGCTCCCCTCTCCTCCTCTTCGGCGACCCCCTCGTCGCCTGGTGCCCGGGGTGGTGACCCTGTTCCCTTGCCCGTTGCGGTCCTTCCTCTCCTCCTGTCGGGGTCGCCATCCCTGTCTGGATCCCGCTTCTGGGCGCCAGGGGATGAGCTGGATTCGGAGTCTGATTCGGAGGGGCCTGCCTCGCCGGTTGGGTCGGCGATGTCGGCGGCCTTGCCTATGTCGGGTCGTTCTCGCAAATTCGCCCCTGGGCAGAGGTCGGCCGGTGGTTGAGGCTTCGGGTTCGTCTGGTTGGCTGCGTGTTGGGCGGCGTCAGTGCAAGTCGGGGCGGTGCTCGGCTCCGTCGCTTGACCACGGCCTCCTTGGTCCACTCCCCTCTGCTTCTGGTCTTGTCGATGGCCTGGTTTCCCCGTCCGCCGAGTCCTGCCTGGCCTCTCCTCACCGGCCGGGCCGGTGCCGAAGGCGGCGGGTGCTCCGGCGGACTCGGTGCGGGACTTGGGGCTAACCCTAGATCCACCACGGTCTGTGCTGGGGGTGGGGCCCCTGGGCTTGGAGGGCCTGGTGGTTCTTGGGTCGGCTTGGGCTGGGCCGTCTGCGCCTCCGGCCTTGTCTTCGCTGGCCGCTTTCCCCCCTCCCTCCTGTGGCCCCGGGGCAGTTGGTTGTGGCCACTGCCCCTCTCGCTTCCCCTCCCGTGGCCCATTGTCCTGGCCGACCCAGTCTGGCCTTGCTAGTCTTGGCTATTTATGGGTGCCGCGCGGCTCTCCCCCCCCCCCCCTCCTAGGGTTTCCGGCCTCCACCGCTGATATGCGTAGAGCGTGTCTTCCCATCCGACGTTTCATCAGATCCACTGCTCTTCTCCCTCCTCTCCTCCTTTCCTTCGTGGAAGTGCTCGCCATGGACAAGTCCAGGGTCTCTTCCACTGAGGCCCTCTCGGGAGCACGACCGTGAAGATTCGCCGGGTTCTAGGGCGGATCTGGCGTACGACGCGGAGTTGCGGTCGAATTTGGTGGCGGGGGGTGTGGCGTGCAAGGCATCGCGCGATCGTGAGGTCCGGGCGGCCGGCTCTGAGCGACTCCAGCGCGACGGGCAGGAGCGGCCCGTCGTTAGATCTAGGGCGGCGTTGCCTGGATCTGGTGGCGCGGCAGCGTCGGGCCCGGATCCATGGGAGGCCGCGGCTGCTTCGGCTGGTGGCGGCTCCTCCTCTTCGATCTTGCTCCCGGCTCTGGCCCAGGGTCCGGTGCAGCCGTCGCGTCCGCCTCCTCACTCTTTTGTGCCTGGTGCCGCTTCCCGCCCCGGCCACCGTTTCGGGCCTGACTCCTCCTTCGCGCCAGTCAGAGATTGTCGTGCTCCTCCTCCTGGTGCGTCGTCTACTGGGCTCAGTGATGGTCTCCTGCCCCCACCTCCGCCCCCCCCCCTCCCTCGACATCATCCTGCTGCTTCTTCCCCATCTTCGTCCCTATCATGTTTCGCTTGTCACCGACCGGGCCACTTTCAATCTAGGTGCACCAATCCTCCCTTTTGCCTCATTTGTCACTCTGACGGGCATCTCACCGTAGATTGCTAAAGTCGTACAAAGAACCCCTCCTTTGTGCACTTCGGGACTGGTCTGCCAGGCTGCGCCTTCTTTGCCCTTGATTCTGATGCTCCTGTGGTGGTGGCTGCCCCCTCTCTATCAAATGCGGCTATCATTTCTGTTCGTGACCAAAAGATCTCTCCGCAGACCCTCTTGGATGGCCTGAAGATTTGGGATGAGGGGGGCTGGGATTGGCAGGTGCGCCAGCTGTCAGATTTTGAGTTTGCAGTTGTCTTCCCCTCCAAGGAGTGCTTAAGGATGATTTCTTCGTGTACTAGCTTCACATTACCTCTGAACCAGCTGGTTGTTTCCGTTAAGGCTGCTACTTGTGGAGCAAAGGTGGTTGGCCCTCTGTCAGTGACTTGGGTTCTAGTGGATGATGTGCCAGTGGGGCTACGTTCGGCGGAGTTCATGATGGCTTTTGGGAATCTCAATGGTAAGCCTGTGGAGGTTGATTTGGAGTCTTTGGGCAAGGTTGGCCCGGTTCGCCTTAGCATTTGGTGCATTGATCCGATTTGTGTCCATGGAGCGGTGGATGTTTCCCTTCCCCTGAGGGTGTGCAATTGCGGGTTCGTGTTGAAGGCGTTGATACTTTCCAGGCCCCTCCTCCGCCTCCCCCTTATAAGTTGGTTGATCATGAGGATATGCTAGGAGATGGCTCGGCTGGCGGGCAAAACCCGAGTGGAGGCTTTGACCCTCGGTTTACTCAGTCTGAATGGGATGGAATGGAGCCTGTAATGTAGGAGCTTTTCAAGGAGAATGCCCCGACTGCTAATGCTCAAAAAGATGACATGCCCCCTCTTAGGAAATCTGTTAGCAAAGGAACTCCCATCTATGGTGCCTGCTCCAACTTCCATGCTCGTCCACAATCACCCTCCTTCTCTGGGATTGAAGATCTTCCTGCTTCCCCTACTCGCTCTGCTGGACCTGTATCAAAGAAGAAGAAGGAGTCCTCAGTCAGGAAATTCTCTGCTAAGAGTCGGGCCTCCTCTGGATCCATGCAGTCGATGGCAGGTTTGGCGCACCATTTGGACAAGGACATGGGTGCTGTGTCTGGGTCTGGTCTGGGTGTGGCCTCGCCTCCGGTGAGTTCGCCGGTGCTGTGCTCGCCAGCGTCCATGGCCCGCAAGGTTCGCCGCGTCCGTGACTCTGGCGAGTCTATGGCTGTGAGGGCCGAGAGGCGCGCTGCGGCCAGGGATCTTCCTCCTTCAGGTACGTTTGTCCACTCCCCTCCCCCTGCTTCTCCAGTTCGTCTAGTTTTACCTGCCTACTCGGATGATCACTTGTCTCATGTTTTGGAAGATGTTGGTGTGTCTGTCGTTACTGGGTTGGGTTCCCCCTCGCGTCTGATCTCTGTTATTAGGGCTAATGAAATAGCCCAGGCGGCTATTGCCAAGGCCAAGGAGGTCGCGGCCGCCACGGGCCCTGCTGCGGCCCAAGTGTTGTCTGGGGTTGTTGGGGCGCCAAATGGTTGTGGCCAGGCGCCTTCCACCACCTCCCAGTTGAAGAGAGGTCAGTCTAAGTGCTCTAAGCCTTGTCTGGCCCCGTGCAGATCTAGCCTTCGTATTAAAAACCTCTCTTATAAATGAAAGCTCTCTTCTGGAATGTAAGAGGTTTCGGCGCTAGGGGCGTCAGGACCAGATTCATGACTTGGTTTGTGGTGAACACATTGACATTTTAGGGTAGTTGAAATGTTTAAGGAATCCTTCTCCCCCTCTGAGTTGTCCGCGGTTGCAAGCATGGATAGATTTGAGTGAAATTTTCTCCCCTCCTCGGGCCACTCTGGGGGTATCTTGATTGGTTCTAAGTGGGATGTGTTTGATTTCATTATTTTTGATCATGGCATCTTTTGGGCTAGCATGGTAGTTCACCATCGGCAGCTAAGCAAGTTATGGGAATTTCTAGTGGTCTATGGTCCTAGTGATCATTCTCTGGCGTCTTTGTTTCTTGACGAGCTCTCTAATAAGGTCGAGTCCTGTAATATTCCGCTACTGATCGGTGGGGATTTCAATCTCTTGCGCACCCCGGCAGATAAAAATAACTCTAACTTCTCCTGGCCCCTGGCTAATGCCTTTAATGAGTTCATTAGCAACTGTGCGATCCGTGAGCTCCCTAGGATGGGGGCGAGGTTCACTTGGTCCAATCATCAGTCAAACCCTGTCCGGTCGGTGCTGGATCGGGTCTTTGTCTGTGATAGATGGGATTCGCTCTTTCCCCGTGCTTTGCTGAAAGTGAGACCTGCGGTTGGTTCTGGTCATGTTCCACTTGTTGTTGATGCAGGTCTTTCTTATCCTCTCTCTTCTTCCCGTTTCCAATTTGATGCTTCCTGGTTGCTCGTGGATGGGTTCTGTGATATTCTGGCCACCAAGATCTCTAATATTCTTAACTCCCCTCATCACTCCTTTGGTCCCATGGATGATTGGCACAAGTGCTCTTATGAGCTTCGCAAATTCTTAAGGGGCTGGTCCTGGAATAGGGCGGCCGACCAACGCAGGTAAAAAGCGTCCCTGGAATTCCAGCTCAGGGTCCTTGACCAAGCTGCTGATCTCTCTGGTCTTTCTGCTTCCCAATGGGCGACTCAGTATTCCTTGGAAGATGCCCTCATGATCTTGCATCAGCAATCGGAGATCTATTGGCGCCAGCGCAGCTCTCTTAACTGGACCTTAAAGGGTGACGCTATCACATCCTATTTTTTTGCGATCGCCAATGGGAGGCGACGGAGATGTTTCATTGATAGTCTTATCATTGACGATGTCAGGACTTCTGACCATTCTTTAATTCTAGACCACATTGTAGCTTTCTTTTCCAACCTTCCTGGTCCCAAACCGGATTCTACCATTGCTTTCTCCTCTGATTTTTGGGAAGGGGGCAGTAAGATATCTGAGGAAGAAAATATTGGCTTATTGATTCCCACTTCGGATGAGGAGGTCTAGAACGTGATCAGTTCGGCTAACCCGAACGCTGGCTCGGGGCCTGACGGTTTCTCAATCCCTTTCTTTAAGAAATTCTGGCCGCAGTTGCGGGTGCTAGTTTGTAAGATCATCCAAGGGTTTTGGCTGGGGATGGTGGATATCTCACGTCTTAACTACGCTGTCATCTCTCACATTCCTAAAGTCAAAGGTGCTTACTTGATCTTGCAGTTTCGTCCTATTGCCCTGATCAATAACTTCACTAAATTTCCTGCCAAGGGGCTCGCCTCGCGCCTTTCCCCCATTGCCCACCGTACTATCAGCCCTTCCAATCTGCTTTCATCAAAGGTACATTCATTTTGGATGGGGTCTTATGCTTACATGAGATTGTGCATGACCTTAAGATCCATAAGTCCAAAGCCGTGATTCTAAAGCTTGATTTTGAGAAGGCCTATGACTCTGTGAGCTGGCCGTTTTTGAGGAGGGTGCTTTTAGCTAAATGGTTTGATGCGCCCTTGGTGCACAGAATCATGCAGTTGGTCTCGGGTGGTTGCCAAGGTCGGTAACAGGGTCTCAACCACCCTGCTTCTCCCATCCTGTTCAATTTTGTGGTGGATGCTCTGTCCCGTGTGCTATCCAGAGCTGCTGCTCATGGACATATTGCTCCAGTTAGCTCTAATCTTATTCTTGATGGTGTCACTCACCTTCAATATGTGGATGATACTATTATTATGGTCGAGCTGAATGACTCTTGCCTCGCCCATCTCAAATTCATTCTCCTCTGCTTCGAGGTTATGTCGGGTCTTAAGATCAACTTTGCGAAGAGCGAGGTTATTGTCACTGGCGTTGATGACACTGAAGTTGTGCGTGTGGCTCACCTCCTTAATTGTAAGCTTGGCTCCTTCCCTTTCAAATATCTGGGCCTTCCCATCTCTCCGGGCGTTCTTCATGCAAAAGAATTCACCCCGGTGGTTGCCAAGGTCGCCAACAGGGTCTTACCCTGGCGTGGGAGGTATAATACCAACGCGGGTAAAGTTGCCCTGATCAATGCTTGTTTGTCTTCCCTCCCCATGTTCTTGATGGGCTTCTACTTATTATCGGGAGGAATCCATGCTGGTTTCGATAAGCATCGTGGGGCCTTTTATTGGAATGTCGCTGATAATCGGCGTAAATACCGCTTTGTAAAATGGAAACTAGTGTGCAGACTGAAAAACCTTGGAGGGTTGGGGATCATTAATACTTCTATATGAACCAATGTTTGATGATTAAATGGTGGTGGAAGATTATGACCGCTAGGGATCAGCCTCTTTGGCTCTCCATTCTGAAGGCTAAGTATTTTCCGTCCTCCAGCCCGATGCTTGTTAATGCTCATGGTGGTTCTCAGTTTTGGAAGGCCTTTGTTAAAGTTAGGCCCCTGTTCCAGGCTCATGTTAAATTTATAGTTGGGGATGGCTCCTCCATTAGATTTTGGCTGGACTGGTGGTGTGGAGATTCACCGCTCTCGGTGACCTTCCCCACCTTGTTCTCCTATTGTCCGGACCCGTTTATTTCTATTGCTAAGTTGGCATCCCAGGGTTGGAACCTGGCCTTTCGCCGATCCTTGTCGCATGTAGACTTTGAAGATTGGCAACGCCTTACTGCCTTCTTCCCCCCGCTCTCGACGAATACGGATTCGGTGATCTGGCCGTACTCTGCCTCGGGGTGTTTTTCTGTTAAATCGCTTTACTCTAAGCTTATTGGTGGCGCTCCTACTAACCGTTTCTCTCAGATTTGGAAGGCTCGGATCCCGCCTAAAGTTAAGATATTCTTGTGGCAAGCCTTTAGGGGCCGGTTGCCTTCGGCTGACCAGATTCACAAGAGAAACGGGCCGGGCTCTATATTTTGCGCCCTTTGTGGTGATGTAGAGGACACGGCTCATATTTTCTTTCACTGTGCCTTAGCTAAGCTCAACTGGAGTTGTGTTCGTGACTGGCTTCAGGTCTCCTGGCCCCTGTTTCTTCCTCTGATCTGTGGACTCTTGCGAGTACCTTGTCTGGTGTCTCCAGACGCATCTTTTGGGTGGGCCTGGGTACTGTTTGTTGGTCCCGTTGGACGACTAGAAACAAGTTTACTATTGAACATGTGTTTTCGGCTAAACCTGCTGATTGCTTATTTAAATCGTATGCTCTCTTGCAGCAGTGGAAATCATTGACTAAGGTGGACGACCAGGAAGCGCTCTCCTTGCTTATCTCCAAAGTCCGGGCCTCGACGTCTAACTTATGCAGTCAAGAGCAAGATGCTTAGCCTTTTCGGTCGTTGTTCGCGTGCTTATTTTGGGTAGCTTCTCTCCGGCCTGCGTGCCGTGCCTTTGACTCTAGTTCTTCTTTCGACCCATGGTTGGGGTTTGGTTGGGTGTCCTCTCGAACTCTTGTGTGCTTGTGTTGTTGCTACCTTGCCTATTGGCTTTATTTATAAAGTCGGGCGCATGCCTTTTTCCTAAAAAATACGTCTAAATACATCCATTTCTCTGACAAGTATTTCCGAAGCCAGGGAGTATGAAACATATGCAGTGAGCTATTTCTTGCAAAAAAAATGTTGAAAATACAGCAACCATAAGAGACTACGGAAGATACAACCAAAATACTGGAAACAAGACACACCAAATCATGGAGGTAAGTTCTGAACTGGCCGAAAGCAAGTACACGTCACTAACTTGCTCACTGCCAGACATTTCGAGTGAGTTGTACGTTCAGAAAAAAAAAAACTATTTTTTTGTGAAGACCAGACGATCGACTGACATCATATGTCGGCTCCTAGAAGAAGAAAAAAAATACATTTAGGTAGGTTTTATTGCAATGAATATTGTAATGTACCTGTTGGTGTCATTGCCCATTGCCACGGGTGGTCAGGTATGATCAACAAGTCATGCATTCAACCGAATTAACCAAGCGAAAATTATCTATGCAGCAAATGAGAACTTCATTTGTGCCTTTTCCTACCCTTGATCTTCACAGCAGGAGCAGTGCGTGCATACACATCAGTCTTCCCAAGTAACTTCATGGATCTTCACAGCCCAATTAACCGGCCGAGTTTCCCCCCGGCCCATTAAACTTCATGGTTGATGCATGGTGTGTGCATGCATGCATATGCATGTGTAGTTCATGTACGCAATAAATTCTGGACCTAGACCGCCTCGCTCCACCCAGCGCGTACAGTACTCGTCTTCCCAAGAATTTAAGCGTACAAAGTAGTACTAGTAGTAGAAAGTACGTACTCCCGCCTCCTGTATCCAAAGTTTAATTACAAACAAAACTGATTTGGCGTTGAAAAGAAGAAGAAAGAGAAGCATCATCTCATTTTAACGGAGGTAAAACATGATCGATGTATCGATCGATGGATACACACAAATCTGAGTACGTACGTACGTACGCACGCATACACACGATCTGTACCGCCGCATCGCTCCCGTCTCTCCAGCTACAGTCGGGTTTCTCTCTCTAACCCACAGGGCTGGCCGGGGTAGAGAGGAGTGAGAGGCATGCTGCGCAATAACTCCACGCCATGGCCGCAATGAATGCCATTGCACCCTCCTCTCGCTAGCTACTCTCCGCAATAACTCGGCCCATTCAATACGCGCACCCTCCACCCCTCTCCCCTCCCCTCCCCTCCGTCTCCATCCATCCTCTCTTCCCCTCCCTTCCCCGGCCTTCCTCGCTTCCCCTTCCTCCCCGATCCATCCATCTCTTCCGCCAGAGCTTCGTCGGCCTGCTCGCTCGCGGTAGTGAATCGACCGACGAAGCGCGTAGCTAGCTGCTGCTTTACTCCGTGCGTGGCGGCGGCGGAGGTATTACATAGATCTGAGCTCGGGATCCGCTCGACGGATCGACAAAGTGCGTAGCTAGCTAGCTTCGATCCGAAGCGCATGCGAGTCGCACGAGCCGTTGCATGGTGCCGGTGGGTTCCTGCCTAGGGTTTCCGCGTCGCTGAAGGAGATCAGAAGTGGTATGCCCGGAGGGATGATGATCCCTGGACGCAACATGATCGGCCGGAGCAACGGCGCCGGCGTCGCCTACGCCTCCTCCTCCTCCTCCGCGCTCTCCCTCGGCCAGGTCACTAATTCTGCTGCACCTCTAATCCTCTATATATACATATACAGTATATATCAAATTCTTTCCATTTTAGATAATACTTGTATGGAAGAGTTTTATCATTTCCTTTCCTTGTCGCTGCACCGCATCGAGGTTATGCTTATGCATGAAGCAGGAAATAAAGAGTAACGCCCGGCCGGACGGCCTCTCCGCATTGTTCTTGTTCATGCACAATCAAATCTGTACTTAATCAGTTCATCGCACTTGCTAGTAGTATTTTTGAGGGGTACAAAATAGCTTAATCATGCATTAATTCGGAGTGCATACATGCTTATCACATGTCTGTGTTCATCAAGTGCTGACGGGCCGGGGGAGTATATCTGCTCTTCAAAAAAGAAGACATGTGCAACATTTAAGTTCCTCGGAGTTAAATACCAAAAGCCAAAAAGGGATTCGTGTCACTCATATCACAAGGCTTAATTTGTTGCTTTCATGTCTAACCTGAGAAACGAAACGAAAGATACATCATGTACACAGGCCTATGGTTGGTGCCTGCACTTGGATGGATACATGGAGCATTAACTTGCTCCTTTATTTCTCAAGCTGGGTTGGGTTGTAGTAGTAGACTACTATCCCAGCCAGCCCACTCTATAGTATGTTTTTCCAGTATTTATTGCTTTCCAAAATGTACCAAATTTCCAAACAGTGTTTCCTAGTCAGTACTCACTGGTACTCCATGTTTGCTACTATTAATATTTTGTTTCTGGGTTTTATTATTATCTCTCCTCTAACTCGTTTCGGAACTCTCGTGTTTCAAAAACTCGGTTTTCCCAATTTTATGTACACTTCAAATCAGTATATAGCAAGTTTCAAAAAAAAAAGTAGCAATTTCCAAGCCTCTAATTCCTCCATATAATTCAGATCTTGCCTATCAAATATGTTACTATCTAGTCAGTGTTCAATGGTGCTCCATGTGCAATTTATACCGTTCTTGATTCTCTTAATTTCCTCATTTCATGTACGCTTCAAATCAGAAGCAATTCCCAAGCCTTTAATTCGGTACCCAAATTTGCAGGTCAATATGAAGATATGCAATGAAGTAGACTAGCTAGCTGCAGCATGTTAATTTTTCCAATTGCCTCCCACAATTAAAATCATTGAATTAATTATTGCTTTTCTACACTTTACTGAATACCTAAAAATGGCATTATTGATGCAATGCAGAACTTGATGGATGGGATGCACCACCACCAGCTCCCAGCGATGCTGCAACACCAGATGGTTGATCACCATCTTCTTCTTCCCCAGCACCATCATCACCCCCACCAGCAGGCGGCCACGAGCGAGAGCGATGCCCGGGGCCCCCACGGAGGGGGCAACAACAACAGCAGCAACAACAATGAAGAGCTGGAGATGAGCAAGTCAGGTACTGGCAGCGACAACAACCTCGACGGCGAAGGCGGCGGTGGCGGTGGCGGGGAGAACGATGAGCAAGAGGACCCGGCCGGCCAGCATCCCCGGAAGAAGAAGCGTTACCACCGTCATACCCAGCACCAGATCCAGGAGCTTGAGGCCTTCTTCAAGGAGTGCCCCCACCCCGACGACAAGCAGCGCAAGGAGCTCAGCCGCAGCCTCTCCCTCGAGCCCCTCCAGGTCAAGTTCTGGTTCCAGAACAAGCGCACCCAGATCAAGGTACGTAACCATCCATGGCGATCCTTCATGCATGATACGTACTCCATACCATACGTCACTGCCTCGTAATTGACGTACGTGCATGCATCCATGTCGCGCAGACGCAGCACGAGAGGCAGGAGAACACGGCACTCAGGACGGAGAACGAGAAGCTGAGGGCGGAGAACATGAGGTACAAGGAAGCGCTGGCCAACGCGTCGTGCCCAAACTGCGGCGGGCCGGCGGCCATCGGGGAGATGTCCTTCGACGAGCACCACCTGCGCGTCGAGAACGCGCGCCTCCGCGACGAGATCGACAGGATCTCCGCCATCGCCGCCAAGTACGTCGGCGGCAAGCCCGGCTCCGGGGTGGCTGTGGCCTCCGCCTCCTACCCGCCACTGCCACCGCAGTCTTCCGGCCGCTCTGCGCTCGACCACCTGGGCATGCCCGGCATGTTTGGCGGTGCTGAGTTCGATAAGCCGATGGTGATCGAGCTGGCCGTGGCTGCCATGGAGGAGCTGGTCCGGATGGCGCAGCTCGGGGAGCCTCTCTGGGTGCCATCCCTCGACGGCGAGGCGCTCGGCGAGGAGGAGTACGCTCGCGCTTTCCCACGGGGTGCACTCGGCCCCAAGTCGCCGGAGCTCCGGTCCGAGGCGTCGAGGGAGACAGATGTTGTCATCATGAACCACGTCAGCCTCGTTGAGATGCTCATGGACGTGCGTCAGTGGTCGGCGCTCTTCTCGAGCATCGTGTCCCGGGCGGCCACGCTTGATGTTCTCTCCACCGGCGTCGCCGGCAATCACGACGGCGCGCTGCAGCTCATGTCTGCCGAATTTCAGATGCCGTCGCCCCTGGTGCCGACGCGGGACACCCAGTTCCTGCGCTACTGCAAGCAGCATCCGGGCGGCGCATGGGCCGTTGTCGACGTCTCCCTCGACGACGGTCTCCGTTCCGCTGCGCGGGTGGGCGGGCACTTTCGCCGCCGCGCCTCCGGCTGCCTCATCCAGGAGATGCCCAACGGCTACTCCAAGGTGACGTGGGTGGAGCACGTCGAGGCCGGTGACGACGCGATGGTGCACGATCTGTACAGACCCCTGGTGAACTCTGGGCTGGCATTCGGCGCGCGGCGGTGGACGTCGACGCTGAAGCGGCAGTGCGAGCGGCTGGCGAGCGCTATGGCCACCGTGCCCTCCTCAGGCGGCGACGTGATTACGACGGCGGAGGGGCGGAGGAGCATGCTGAAGCTGGCGGAGAGGATGACGGCGAGCTTCTGCGGCGGGGTGACTGCGTCGACGACGCACCAATGGACGACGCTCTCTGGCAGCGGCGCGGAGGACGTGCGCGTGATGACCCGCAAGAGCGTCGACGACCCCGGCCGCCCACCGGGTATCATCCTCAACGCCGCCACCTCCTTCTGGCTCCCCGTCCCTCCCTCCCGCGTCTTCGGCTTCCTGCGCGACGACTCCACCCGCAGCGAATGGGACATCCTCTCCAACGGCGGCGTCGTCCAGGAGATGGCCCACATCGCCAACGGCAGCCATCACGGCAACGCCGTCTCCCTCCTCCGCGTCAACGTCAGTACCTATATGCTACACATTTACTCCATTACTACTTCCTTCCTGTTTCATTGCCATGCATGGCTGACAACGACATGAACGGTGTTCCACTCCATGCAGAACGCGAACTCGAATCAGAGCAACATGCTGATCCTGCAGGAATGCTGCACGGACGCGACGGGGTCGTACGTGGTGTACGCGCCGGTGGACGTGGTGGCCATGAACGTGGTGCTCAACGGCGGGGACCCGGACTACGTGGCGCTGCTGCCGTCCGGGTTCGCCATCCTTCCTGACGGGCCGGCCGGGGCGCCGGATGCCGGCGGGTCGCTCCTCACCGTCGCCTTCCAGATCCTCGTCGACTCCGTGCCTACAGCCAAGCTCTCGCTGGGATCCGTCGCCACCGTCAACAGCCTCATCGCGTGCACCGTCGACCGCATCAAGGCCGCCCTCGTCGTCAGCCCCGGGGACAACGCCGGCACCGCCGCCCGGTGACCGCCATCCATCATCGTGCGCAATGGTAAGTAGTAGATCAAGAACACATTCACAAAGTGATCTACAAAATATTGGAATTGCTGATTGGAAACCATTGTTACTTGGTTTTGTGCAGAAGATCAAGAGGGGCCAAGAGCGGGTCCGGAGGTTTAGCAATGTGGGAAGTCAAGAACGCACCGCAGACTCTCCTTGCCAAGTGTTGTTTGCATTGCATGCATAATCCCTTTTCTCTCTTCTTCCCATGCATAATCCCCTTTCTTTCTTCTTAGCATGCATAATCCAATCACCACCACCACCACAAGCACAACACCATCATAGCAAGATGAAGGGACCAACCATGGAGGAACACAACCTAGGTCCTATGATCATGGCTGCAGATAAATGCACGCATTGACATGTCATAGGCTCTGAGTTGTGTTTCTTAGTTAACCAATCCCAGATCATCTACACATTTACATGTTCGTGTTTGCTTCATACTAGACTAAGCACAAACCCTTTCTCTTAATTACATGATCATTTGCATGTCATGACAAATTCAGAAGCAAGCAAGCAGGCAGGCAACACTTTGCAAGGGCGGTTGGTTCGGGTATTGACTTCTCTTTTAGTTTTCTGTCTCTGGGTTGCCAGTCCCTCTCCAGAATGATCGTCCAGGATTAATGTGTCATCAGCTAGACTTTTAGTTTGGTTAATTACATTGCCATGTGTTTTGTTGTGTAGTGCTCCATCCATCTCCGCATGGAGGGGTTGTCTCTTTAAACTAGACTTTCCTAAGTTTGTGTATTATGTTTGGAACTGTTTAATTTGGACCTACTTTTTGCATCCATCCATTCCAATCCGCGGCTGAGTTGTTTGATTTTATTTTTATTATTCCGTTGATTTTGATAAAATGAAATCTAACACTAGAGGAACAACCAACATATCATTTTTGATGCTTGGTCTGGCGGTTGTCTTTTTTATTTTAAATAGACTTGCATCTCGCTATATTAATATAGCAAACACCCAATACAAACAATGATAGATGCTGGGGTGGAAGTAGCACAGTCACACCCAAAGGAAATGAAAGACAAAATACAAAAGGAACAAATGCCAACAGCGGATCAACAAAAACAAAGAACCGAACAAATGCTGATAATGGTGGATCAACAAAACGAAGAAGGTTCACGACCGCTGCGTCCACCGAAGATCTCCCACCAAGTTCCTAGACTTCGAAGCGCCGGTACCAATCAACACCTCCAAGAAGGAACGCAACAGTGACGGCCCTGCTGCCAAGGGTTTCCCATGGTACGCGGCGAGGAGAAAGGAAGGGTAGCACCCGACGCCCTCCAAGAAGGTCTGGTGGCATCCTCAGGCGCCACTGCGTCTGTGTCAGCCAGGCCGACATAGATTTCTTTTGATCCCAACCTTCACGTCGGGCGCTATGGAGCACGCCACCATACCGTCCACCACCTTGTGCCAACACGGTCTTGAAGCTTCCCACGCCATCTCACCACGGCGCCGTGAAGTGGGGCCACACAACGAAGAAGAGGAGATGGGACTAGGGGCAGTATCACCGTCGGCACGCGGGAGGGCCCAACCTCCACTGTCAACGACGGTTACCGACCGGATGCAACAGCAGGAGCAGACCAGGCCCATGGACCCACAGGCTCTGTGGGGCCCTGAGATGCCAGTAAAGCTCCCGCCGTCGTGCTGCAGAAGGCACGTCGTCGGCATCGCCGCCCCCTGTCCGAGCTCCTCCTCCTCACCATGCAGTAGGCATCGAAGCCGCGCTGGAGCCGATCCGCTAGGACCCAGATGGGGCTCTAAGGGCCTAGATCTGGGCCGGGGGCGAGCCACCAATCCGCCCCGCCGCCACCTCGCCCGTCGCCGACCACCGCCTCCAGGTCGCCGGGCCGCCACCAAGCCGAGCCTCACCGCCGTGCCCGCTGCCCCGGGAAGGAGAGCGGCGTGCAGGTACAGAAGGTCATGCCGCCGTCGACACCACCCGGGCCAGATCCAGGGGCACCCACTGGTGACGGTGGGGGGAGAGGTTTAGGAGAAGGAGGGGCCGAAGGGAGGGAGGTCGCACACCGCCCCGGCCGCCTCCCGGGGAGGCGGCGCCAGGATGGGGTCAGGAGGGGACACAGTTGTCTCTTTTTTCAGCTGTGAAGGTCGTAAATGATCTATTTCAGGGGTTTGGCTAACTAAGAATACTAGATAATACCCCGCGCGTTGCTGCGGAATAGGTTGCAATATATACTAATGTGATACGATTTTATTGAACATGAACATTTTGGATTAATAATACGATAACTAAAACTATATATAATATGTGTTATTATGTAATTGTAAAATATTTATACAACATAAGTATCATTTTTTCATGCATGGTACATATGATCTAGAATTGGCAAAATATATAATAATAAATAATATTACCCATGCAGCTAGTTAATCTATGATTTTTGTGAGCTTCAGGCTTAATAACTGGGTTCTAAACTATTTCTCTTCTTTTTTTCATAGATGGGTTGCCGCCCTTGGTAGTCTTGAAAGAAACTTAAATAAGGAACACACTTTAGGATCAGACGGAGGCTTTTGGAACATTGGAAGGAAACTGTTAAACATGGATTATATATGGCGTTACCCCATACAAAAAAAGCAATAGTTAATACTCAAGAATGGCTCGATAATCTGCTCTGATGTGAACATTTTCCTTATTTTTACATGTTAATGATTACTTTATTTGTATAAGATATCCTACTGTTTCCGGTTAAAATAAATTGTGTGACCGAACCCTCCATGTACCTTAAGCACATATGCTTTTTTGTTCTGATCTAGAAAATGATCAGATTGCATAAGTTGACAAAAATCCGAAAAACCAAATCAGTAATCATGCAGCAGCCTTGGGGTGAAAATAATACGATCTTTCACCCATCTCTGAACAGAAAGCATGGCAAAGAATAATAAGCAAATCAAGTAGCACAACCTTCCGCTAAAGTTGCGAGATAATTGGAGGATTAGGAATGGAGCATTCAGGTATATCCTGCTACCTTCCCCTCAAAACAAAAATGGAAGAGCCTCCTACGTGGTACAAATGTCATGAGGGTGAGGACATAATAAGCAAATAGTGTAGCATAACCTCACGCTAAAGTAGGAAGATAATAGGAGGATTAGGAATGGAGCAATGAGGAAGAACCTGGTATGTTTTCCTCATAAAAAAGATGGAATAGCCTGCTACATTGTACAGATGCCATGAAGGGTAGGACCTGCAGGCAATGGAGAATACAAATTTCACTGACCACTATAATCAGTATGAACTGAGCAGAAATTGAGGTGCATGAAGAAAATTAACCACATGCGAAGATTAATTTAGGAGACATAATCGAGGATTCACACCAGGGGTTATTTACCTACTCATGGGAGAGGTCTTCACTGTAGTCGAAGGCTAGATAAAAGTAGGGGACTTGTCCATGATGCAACGGGCAAGAGAGGCGGGTTGAAGGCGCTGAAGATGACACCAAAACGTTGATCATGGAGCGAAGATAATGGGGGCGGCAGCAGGCGACATGCCCGCCGTGTTCAGCAATTATAGCATCAGTAACTTGCAGGTGCTTGGTACCTCACGACAAAACGTCCCAGTTAGGTTTGTCGGGAGATCGGGATAGGAAGACATGGCGAGGCATTAGGCTGCAATCTGCAGGAAGCTGAATGACATGAGGGAGTTTAGGGGGGGTGTAATGGAGCCGCTGATCAAGGGAGATGAAGCAGCAGATAGTGTGGTGGAATTTTATAAGGCAGAGAAGAAGATAAGGGATTGGGGATGAGAAACGTCATGTAGTTACAACTTGCAAAACAAACTTGTGCGCTGGTTAAACACTAATTAATGACACGTGAGCATGCATAAGGTGGGTGAATTTCTTTGTCGCAGGAAACAAAACGCAAGAGGGTGCTGGCTTCGGTCTGTTGCATGCAAATAGAAATTGAAGACATGACATGACAGTAAGGATGTTTAGAGTTGTTGACATGGCTAGATGCTGATGTGGACAGCTTGCATGCTTAGATAAATAAGATAGTGGGGATGAATTTCTTAAGTATATAGGATGAGTGGTGAGTATGACAAAGAGAAGGAGGTTTTGTTTGTGATTGTTAATGATTTAGACACTAAGATGGAGTCTTCTGGACTGAAAATGAATTTAGGGTTAGTCGAATCATTTTCAGCCTTCCATGCATAACCAACGGGCTAGATGCCTTCTTCTACCTTTGAACGTTTTGTTCTATTCATCTTCTACTCCGAGTTGCCAGCTACCACCAACCTAACCGTCCCGACGCCCACAACAGCAACGCAGGCCCTGCCCTCCCCCTCAACCGCCGCCCATCGCTATGTTGGCGCCACCTCGGCCATCCTCTAACCACGGGAAACAAATAGATTTTTCCAATGAGTCTCCACCACGCACCCCTAAGATTGCTACCCGACGAGCCTGCACAACAAATATTCTGGAAACCTGTGAACAATTTTTTTTCAAATCAAAGAACATTTTCTAAATTGACAAAGATAGTTTTTGGAAATAGGGAAATAATTTTTGAAAATTTAGGAACATTTATTTGTTTTGACAAACATTTTTTGAATTTGTAAAAATTTAAAAGGATCATAGAAAGTATTTGAATTTGTGAACATTTTTCCGATTTCACGAATATTTATTCAAAATAATGAATACGTTTTGATTTCCCCATCAATTTTCTTTCAAAATTGTGAATGTTTTTTGAATATGCGAACATTTTTTTTAAATCAGGATTTTTCTAATCCATGAACATTATATGAATTTTGAAAAAAAATCAAATTTGGAAAAAATGGGAACTTTTTAATCCTGAATTATATTGAAAAAACAAATAAATAATAAAAATAGAAAAACGGAATGAAAAAATTGCACCCGCACAACACGCCAAATAGGTGCTCCCATCTCTAACCACACAAACAACCAAAGCCACCGATCAGCGAGTACACACGGCGCAAAATCCGTGGTACCCAAGCTGCTCCACGGCCCACCAGCAAAGGAAGCGGCAAAGAGCAACTAACTGATCAGTGCTCCTTCGGGAGCCCTCCAAGGGTCATTTGGGGGCGTGCTCTCGGCTGCCGCCATATGTCGCGTTCTGGCATTTTCATTAATTTTTGTTTCTTATATATTTTTCTACATGTGTTTTTAGCTTTTTAAATGGTTTTTTAGATTTTTGGCTTTTCGGTTTTCCATCGGCCTTTCTTAGCTTTTGGAAAGAAACTATAGAAGAATTACATGAAAAACATGTTTTCTTTGTTTATTTCGTCCGCTAGAGGCACAAGCATGCCTCTCGAAAATAAAAATACGTGTTTTTTCCCCTTCTACGAGAGGCACGGCCGTGCCTCTCGGAAACGGAAAAACCGTATTTTTTTTCTTCCGCCAGAGGCACAACCATGTCTCTCGGAAACAAAAAAAGCATGTTTTCTCTTTCTTTTTCGTAAGAGGCACGATCGTGCCTCTCGAAAACAGGAGAAACTGTGCTTTTTTTTTTTGCAAGACGCACTTTTTTTGCAAGACACACGGTTTTTTTTGCAAGACGCACGGGTTCACTTTGTACATCACGAGAGGGTGATGCAAATATTTTTTTACTTGGGGATAGGGCATGATATAAAATAGGCCATCAAGTGATGCAACAAATTTTACATCACCAAGCGACCATATAGGGGACCACGGGGCTGAAGCTAAATTTACATCACCAAGTGCTTCAACATATTATGTAAAATAGGGCACCCACAATAAGATAATCGTGATTTATTTTACATCATCTACTGGAGTTGAAGGTTTTTGGTCGGGAATTGCTTTATAACATTTATATTTTTTATAGAGATATAGATATATTTTACATTTCAAATGCAAAATTCAAAAATCGTGAAAATTCATATTTTTTACATTTCAAAAAATTCTGAAAAAATAGAGATATAGATGAGGGCATAGTGCACAAGTGTTTAAATTTTCAGGACGAAATACGTTGAAATGAGGGTTGTGCAAAAATAACAAATCCGAGGCTTTTTAACCCATGATACTATTCATCTTCCCGGACCATGAATATGTCCTTTTCTTACAGGTCGCATTTCAAGTTTTCCATCCTGAAATTTTACACACATACGCCACACATCCTTGTTTACTTGTACAAATTTTTTCAGATTTTTTTTAAACCAAAATTTTCGAATTTTGAATTTTTCAAAAAAAAAGGCTGAGAGCCAAAACGCCATTCTCGTTTTTGGTGATTAAAAAACCACATTTTAGCGATGTAAATTTTACTCGAAGCATAATTTGATGATGCATTTTA
Source organism: Triticum aestivum (assembly GCF_018294505.1). Classification (NCBI taxonomy): domain Eukaryota; kingdom Viridiplantae; phylum Streptophyta; class Magnoliopsida; order Poales; family Poaceae; genus Triticum; species Triticum aestivum. The sequence continues at coordinate 386,065,535 of NC_057813.1, forward strand.
CCTCATCTATTATAGATGCTCTAAACTTGTAGGTGATTCCAAGTATGGCTCCAGGTAAAGTCCAGCCGAGAGCTGAGGCGAAGCCAACACTGGAAATTTAGCAGTTTTCTAACTGCCGAATCAAACTTCCTATGAAAATAGTGCAATTTATTATTTCCAGACATAACAGATCATGTCTTCGGCTCGCTCTAATGTTTGTAGTCGTCGCTAGATGGTCTACGAATTTGAATGTAATTCTTGTTACTTCTGATGTTCTTTATACTGCCATGACATTTCATGAATAGATCAAAATAAGTTCCCGCAGAAAAAAATTGCCAGTGGAAAAAAAATGACATCCCTGTCCCTGCGATGAACACGCTTAAAATCATGTCGATCTGATTCTTCGAGGAGATATAAATTTCAGTGTTCCAAACAGTGAAGATCACCTTCAGAAGCAATGTCGCCTAAAAACAACCTTCCGAAGCTAGGAAGGTTTCAAAGACACTGCAGGCAATGCTGGAAGATTGCAACCTCAGTTCAAATGCTTTGTTGAGTCAAAATAAGAAGAAAAACAGTAAAAATATCTCATGAATTGTTCGTGAGGTTGCAATTATGGGCAGCAACTGGCTAAGTAAGAAAGCCAACCAACCAAATCTTCTCTGTCTCAACACACAGCAAAATCATCACAAGGCAAAAAGAAAACGTCAGATTGAGTGCAATGCATGGCACAAAACGAGCCTTTATTTACCAAGTTTAGCATACAACATATTTTTATTTAGATAAAATTCAACAAACCAAACTAAATTAGCTATAGACCAACCGACTTCCAGGATTATTTGTACCCTCATATTGTACCCCAAAGAACAACACTAAGCGATTGCTTTCTGTTTTCACTTTCAAAACTGCTCATACGAAAGCCATCATTGTTTAGTCTTTCCGGAGTTCTAGACTTCAAGGTACTTGCTGGCTGTGTGGACATCCTTGTCTCCTCTTCCACTGCAGTTGAGAACCACCCTCACACCATCCGGTAGTGTTGGGCAGAGCTTCTCCAGGTAAGCCAGCGCGTGGGATGTCTCCAGGGCAGGGATGATGCCCTCCAGCCGAGAGGTGCGCTTGAAAGCTGCATGCGGAGGAAGGAGTTAGATGCTGAAGGTAGCATACATGACAGGGGGACTGTCTAGACTACTGAATCAGTTTTCAATCGATCAGGGACATCACCAGCAGGCTTAAGACAATTAGGTTCACGGTACTAAAAGCTACAATATCCCAGACTCCCACTATAACATCATTATTTGTTGCAATATTCAAGCCTATTACTTAATATTCAAGCCTATTACTTAGCACTGTAGGGTGAGGAAATGGAAGCTGCCAGGTTACCACCATCTTATTTTTCAATAATGTGGTTACTTGCAGCCAATATCTAAGATGGAAATATCAAGCATGTTACGTGTTATTTTTCTATAATTCAGTCACTTGGAGATGCCTTGGTATTAAGTTCATTGTGTGCTGAAGTATTAAAGATTGCAACATCAACCATGTGCACATACATGCCATTGATTCAGCATGTCAAAACTATCACGTGTTATTTCTCTCCTACATTCATTATGTATTGCAATTGACCATGTGTTTAAAATTACTCAGTAAAGGTTTACAAGCTGGCAATTCATAAACAACAGCTGTTATTTTTCTATAATACAGTCACTTTCAGATGCCTAAAGTAGTGTTTGTCATTCATTTCGCGTTGCAGATTTAGTCAGTCAAGGTTTATAAACTAGCGATTCAGAACGTTTTTAAACAGTCACTTTCTGATGACTTATAGTGTATGGTATCGAGATGGATTAAGATAATCCAGCTTTTCCAACCAGCATTTACTTAATTTTTTTCCGTTCGGCTAACAATTTTTTCCTGCTTAACTGCCTACTTTTCCACATCATATTCTAAAACAGGTTCAGCAGCTGTAAACTGAAACTTGCTGTCTCAAGAGTTTTAACCTTCTGTAATGCCTACAGTGTACCATCCAAATTCACATGTAAATCTAGACCAGCGATAGTGCCTAAACCACAGACTTGTCACGTGAAGATATATGAAAACACTCAGGATGTCACTCAGAACTACTATCAGCATTTAGTACATGGACTAGAAGTCAACTGGATGAAAATCAACTGCAGCCAGTATGCAGGATAAATAGAGCAAGTGATCAAGCATGACAAGGAAACATAAATGGTAGAGAAACATACCGTCCAATGCCTCCTGATCTGTCACACTATCATATTCAGCACGTCCAATATCCCTCAAGAAACTATGCTCAGGTCCAACACCTGGGTAATCCAACCTATGAAATTGAAACAATGGATAATAAGCCCACTTGACGTAAGAAAAGAAAAATGCTTCCAACTTAACATCAGAATACTTACCCAGCACTGATGGAGTGGGGCTCAATCACTTGTCCATCAGCATCCTGCAATACATAACTCAGAGATCCATGGAGAACTCCGACTTCCCCCTTCGTTAATGTTGCAGCGTGCTTGTCAGTGTCTACACCATGACCAGCAGCCTCCACTCCAATCAGTCTTACATCCTGATCATCAACAAACTCATGGAAGAGACCCATGGCATTTGATCCACCACCAACACAAGCAACCAGCACGTCAGGCTTGCCACCCCACTTGTCCATCGCCTGTCTACGGGTCTCCTTGCCGATCACCTTATGGAACTCCCTCACCATCATCGGGTATGGGTGTGGACCCGCAACTGAGCCCAAAATGTAGTGTGTGGTCTCTACGTTGGTGACCCAGTCACGGATGGCCTCTGAGGTAGCATCCTTCAGCGTTGCAGTCCCAGAATGTACTGGCCTTACCTGTGCGAAGACACACACACATGATGAGAAACAAACGAACAAGCCTAACAAGAATTCTTCCCCAGCAGCATTTCACATCTCAGAGCTTATGATTTGCCAAATAAGTAATAGCCGCAACGGATACTTGGAAACACAAAGGCATATTCTCCAGAGATAAGGCATGTGGATGATACAAGCTCCGCACATACCTCTGCCCCAAGAAGCTTCATCCTGAAAACGTTAAGCGCCTGCCTCTCCATATCTTGTGCACCCATGTAGATGATGCACTGCAGACCAAACCGAGCACACACTGTTGCAGTGGCAACCCCATGCTGGCCAGCCCCAGTCTCAGCAATAATACGCTGCTTCCCAAGCTTCTTGGCAAGCAGAGCTTGTGCCACAGCATTGTTGATCTTGTGAGCACCGGTGTGGTTCAGATCCTCCCTCTTGAGGTAAATCAGTGGGCCAGTGCCATCAGCACGCTTGTAGTGCTCCGTCAAGCGCTCCGCAAAGTATAGCGGGCTCTCGCGGCCCACGTAATCCTTGAGGATGCCGTCAAGTTCTTTCTGCAGATAGAAGAAATGTGGTGTCAAACTATAAATACCTGCCTTTCCATAATCTCCCTATCCAACATGGCTTGCATTTATTTATTCGCTTGATTAGAGGGCAATACTACATGACTATCCTAAACCCAAATTCTCCAAGCTTTGATTCTGACACCATACACAAAGGGCAAGCATCTAGAGCCCTATGATCACACTTCCTCTCTGATCGGCGCAACTACCAACCAAATGCAGCCAAACACACATTACCAAAGTATGTGGAGGCGGCTCCCAGAAAGGGACTAAATAAAAGCCGAATCTGCTGGCAAATCAAATACAGTGGAACTAGCGTTTCAAAGGACAATCTGTTGTGCGATTTAGATGTGACCGCTCCCAACTACCACAACCAAAACATGGCAAAACTCCAACAAATAATAGCTAAAAAGATAATGATAAAATCAAACGGCAATACACGCAAAACCCCATATCTGCAGGCAGGATAAAATCCTCCTACAGATGAGCCATCAAATCGCCTATATCGCCTACGAAATGGTGGCGCGGACGCTCTAATACCACGAATCGCACAAAAATGAATGCACCAGATCCTCAAGAACATGGGGCTCTCGCGTTTACCTGGAAGTCCTCGTCGTCGGCGAGCGCGTGGAAGGCGGCCTCGAGCTCGGTGAGGGCGTGCATGAGGGTCTCCGGCACGTACTTGCCCCCGAACTTGCCGAACCTACCGAGCGCGTCGGGCCTCGCGATGCCCGCCCCCGCCACCTCGGCCCCGTTCACTCTCTCGGCAACGGGGGAGGGCGCCTCCGCCGCGACCGCCTTGGCCGGCCGCATTGACGCGGACGCCACGACGGACGCGCCTCTCCGGGCCGACGGCGTCACCATCCGCAGCACCGCGCGGGAGGGCAGGGGCGCGGCGACGGCGGCGGCTGGGCTAGGGTTTCTGATTGCCGAGGCGGCCATTGGCTGCGGCGAGTGGCAGAGAGAAGAAAGAAGGCAGGTATGAAATCGGAGGGGATTAAAGAATGATGAAGAGTGGGTGGCTTAACACGAGGAGGGTGTACCCGGCGGGTATATAAACCGGTCGCCTTGGAACATTTCCCGCGGGGTTGGTGGTGGGACACGTGAGCCTGGCGTACCGGCAGGGGGCTATGGGAGGGCGGAGGGCTGGCGCCGGTGTTGGTGCACCGGGTGCGCTTGAGGATCACTTTTCTTCCAAGGTAAGGCCCACAAGATCTGGGAGCCGGATCCGGACGGGACGGCAGCCTCTCTCGTCGCGATGGCAGAGCCGCATTGTAGTAGAGCACTGTGTGTGTGTCCACGCTCGGGTCCACGTCAATGGTCCTACGTGGGTCATCCTCCACCCATCGTTGTATTAAGCCGCTCGTCGTGGTGGAGCCTTTGACTTGATTATCCCAATCACATGTTGCATGCGATCTCATCACTTCATATCACGAAAACACGGGGAAACCTCCACTGCTCATGTGATCCGATACTATGCCACTATGCTGTAGTAGTAGAGAGGAGTGATTCGATGCCCAAACTCGCACCTGCAATGAAGAGAAAATTCAAGATAAATACTAAAAAATTCAAATTTCTTTTATATGATAGATAATTTGGTGCGTGACAAGCGTTTCAAATTTCAGATCATGAAAACCTGAATAGCTCTCTGCAAAAAGGTCAAATTTAGGACCCTAAAAACCTTTACAATTTATGTTTATTCTGACAGAATTTATCTTTTTGTTGAGAGTTACTCATATGTCTAAATGGTCTGAAATTTAAAACGCACCTCACGCACCAAATTATCAATCAAAAAAATTATTTTTTTTGTATTTTTTGTAAAAAAATATCTTGACCAGGTGCTGATGAGTCTGGACTTAGAAATGGATATTCCGCGGTAGTATTACTACTATCTAGAAAAAACACCGTAGCACTGCTCGTATCGTTTTTTTTTGGAAAACTAGTAGTAGTACTATTGTCATAGACTACATGCAAAAAAAACATTATAATCTAATTTTCGGTTATAATTGATTTGAGTATGAGTAAGGAAAACAAGGATAGTTTAGATTTAGTTGAAGTTTTGGTAAGAATTTAGTTGATTTGGATATGGATAGAGGAAAACAAGGGTAATTTTTATTTTGTTGAGGTTTGGTAAGATTTTAGTTGATTTGGATATATGGATAGGGGAAAACAAGGATAGTTTTAATTTGTTGAGGTTTTGGTAAGATTTTGTTTGATTTGATTGACTTAATGTGGGCAGGGTTTTGATAAGAATTTATTGAGTTAATGTAGAGCATGGTTTTCAATAATAAGCACGAATTTTAATTTTAATTACTCTGACCAAAGAGAGGAGGGCAAAATCATATTTGATGGCGTACAAATAGCAACTTCCCTTTAATAGTAGAGAAGATAATTATTTGTGTGTTGCAATGGGCCTAGTACGCCGCGGTTTTATCTATTAATGTAAATATTTCTTCTGATCCATATTAATTGTCGCTGAAATAGATGTACCTAGACGTATTTCAATGCCAGAACATCTGTTTGAGCCTTTGAAAGACAACTAGTTTGGATCGGAGGGAGTATGATTCTTTAGAAAATAGGATTTTATTTGATAAATATTTACTGTATTTTGTCAAGTACTTATTGTTTTGCCCAAAATATTAGAATTTTATTTCATCAATCATTAAGATATGAGGTAGTTAGATGGTTTTCAGGAAAAGATGAAGAGAGAAAATCAAAACCAAAAGAGAAAGAAGAAACAAACTTCAGGTTGAACCAAGGAGGAGCTAACCTTATGTTTTTTCTTAATTTAATTGATGTCTTTTTAAATAAGAAAGATAAATACGAGAGGTTTTGGATAAGTATGAGCGATTTGGGATGCCTCACTCAAAACGGCTAAGATCTTGAAGTTAAATAGTCATCAGCAATTGTTTATAGCTTACCATTGTGGTCGTCATTGTCCTTGTTCATAGAATCAACAACAACAACAACAACAACAATAAAGCCTTTAGTCCCAAACAAGTTGGGATAGGCTAGAGGTGAAACTCATAAGATCTCGCAACCAACTCATGGCTCTGACACATGGATAGCAAGCTTCCACGCACCCCTGTCCATAGCTAGCTCTTTGTCGATACTCCAATCCTTCAGGTCGCTCTTAACGGACTCCTCCCATGTCAAATTCGATCGACCCCGCCCTCTCTTAACATTCTTCGCACGCTTTAACCGTCCGCTATGCACTGGAACTTCTGGAGGCCTGCGCTGAATATGCCCAAACCATCTCAAATGATGTTGGACAAGCTTCTCCTCAATTGTTCATAGAATCAAATCAAGCATAAAGCTTTGAAAAATCATATACAAGTATACCACTTCTGCACACCTAATTTTTAATATATGAGCAAATTACTACGAGTTTTAATTCGAATAAACAGAAGATAAATCATGACAGCACTAGCAGAGATTAAACTAATCATGCGAACTAGCATAGTAGATGAACATATCACATCTAGGGCACATACTAGAAACATGAATTCTACCACGATCTCGAACAAGAAGGATAGAATCACATACGGTGCAGCGGGAGCAACATCGCCGGAGTTGATGTTGTTGCCCATGTCGTTGAAGATGAAGTTGCCGAGGTCGCGGAAGAAGTCGTCGTTGGCGAAGTCGTCGCTACCAGCAGTCACGCGAGTTCGCTCCATAAAAACCTGATCGCCACTCTCCCGTACAAGATCACGAGTGACGCGGTTTCGGAGACCTGTTGTCCCTTCTCGCGGTGCACGCCGGAAGGAGGGATGGAAAAGACTTTCGTGGCGGCGCAATGATCTGGAATGGTGGTGCGAAACCATACGAAGCGGCGGCGGCTAGGATAGACGTCTGCCTGACTATATAGTGCGGGTCGGGTAGGTCGTGGGAGTAAACCCCACGCCTGAATCGCGATCCAAAAGAATCGAAAACAACGCGTCCGTTAACTATTAAGTAATGACTCATTAATTTTTTTCCCAGTAGCAAAAATATAAACAACGTGCATAGCTCTGTCCTTTGCTCAATACCACAACCCGCAGCGAGCAAGGAGGAAGGGCGCGCGTGTAAGTCTCCTCTTCTCATGCTCATACAAGTGGTAGAAGAGTTCACCTTATAAAGAGGTGCGACTCCCTCTCAACTTTCGACGTGGCACTAAACTTTAGTCTCACTTACACCACTCACATGTGTGCATGAATGGATCAAGAGAATTTCAGAGTTTTAGTTGGGCTTTGGGCCAAAAGTCTACTAGCAAAATTCCAAAAATAATTGTAGTTGATAAACAACTTTTACAAAGCATGACATATGCCGCGAGCTACCTAAAAATAAACAATGTTTAGATAAACCAGCTTTGCATCCCACTGACCAAGATTTTATTTGGAAACTCCAATAGTTACTTGTAAATCCCCACTAGGCATTTTAATGTACTACAGATACTCTACTAACTTGGTTTCTACTTTCAAATATTTTGTATTTTAATTTAAGCATCTTGATGGACGCATTTTATTTAGTGAAGAAACTTCACAAGATTTATGTACTCTTCGTCAATTTCGACTTGCATGCGTGCAAGATGATGTGCACGTGTCTCTCTAGCAACACCAAGAGTTTCTTCGGCGGCTGAAGATGGTTCGAGATCCTAGAGGAGTGAAGATTTGTTGTAGCCACAACCTACATCGGAAAGTGCAGTGTCGTTGTGGTGGCGCCTGTTCAGAGGCTCACAACACCTATGGTTTTGTCTTGGATCTTTGCTTGGAGGACACCGTTTCTTCTACTCTCAGGTGGACGCTCCCGTGATGGCGGTGGTTGAAGTTTTTGGTTAGTATTTTTCTGCAAATTTCCTTTGTTATGAGTGTTTTCTGTCGTTTCCTTTTGGTGTGCTGTCGTTTTGAATTTATTAGAGATGCTACACCAAGTCTCCCTTTATTGAATAAGTTACGAGACTTCCTTTCCTTTTTTTCCCTAACACTAGGCGTTTAGGGCAACCTCTTTCCTCCAAATTCACCGGCGAGCCAGTGGATTTGCCTCCCCTCTGCTTACCGATCCGGTGGTCTATGGCGGGGAGGGGAATCCTGGTGCCTCCGCTCTGGTTAGTAGTTTAGATTAGGATATTTTAGTCCTTGCAGGTGCGATGCTCAGGCGGATAGCGACATTACTTCCTCGAGTCTGTCTTCTGGGCTCCGATCCACCTCAAGTTCGTCCGGAGCTCCGGCGTAGATTCTTGTCGTCTTCTTGGGGCGTTGAGGTTGGTGATAGAGGCAAAGGTGTCCCGTCTTTCGATGAGATGATGGATATCGCTTTGGTGGAAGTCGACTTTGACGATCCGACTACGAACGTGTGAGGACGTCGCGCCTTAGCAATCGCTAAACCAACTCCGAGAGGTTATTGACCACGCCGGAGCACGATCAACCTGACCACGAGGGTCTGTTTTCTACGAGCAAACAAAGAAAAAACAAGAAATTGAGATTGCAATCTGGATATTGCGAATATAAGATGAAAGCTTTATCGATCAAGGTGGGGTTCTGTGACGCCTTTGTCTGGTTGTTGAACACAAACGAAGTACGCGAAGTTGCAGTTATGGCGAACTTTAATCTAAACAAAACCCAAAGTCTAAACGGTGCCCTAAGGGCTGTATATATGGAGGAAGAGGGGGGGAATTTCGTGGCCCTTGGTAGAGGGGTCCGAAATCAACCCTATCTCTTGTTTCCCCACACATACGGACTCTAAAAATAGCCTATACTTACGTATTTCGAAATTACAAGGGCTTGGCCCAATAATAAGGTGACGCAGCACCTAGAATAGCCTCGGGACGAAATTTATGAAGTGACATCTTGTATATTTTGTCCAAGGCTTCATGCACCGATTATGGTGGCTTCAAAGTCCTGAAATCATCACTTGTAACTCCGTTCTTGTTCCCCTTGCGCATGGCATCATCTCCATGCTTGTTCTTGCTCCAATGTTCATCCTTCTCCAAGCTAGGCCCTTCATTTGTAAGCAAAACAAATGTATCCAATTTAGGCAGCATCATATTCTCATTAACATTAGAATCATTACCAAGAAACGAAAGTACCTGATAATTTAATTGGCGTGCGCGAGCTCTAGTAATTGGTCCCGTATATGTAGCAGTAGGGGTTGTGGGTGTAACAATGGTATTGATGTCCTCATCATCCTCCCCTTCTTGAAATGAAGTCGTCCTCGACGGAAGCTCATCTTCCTCACCCAAACAAGGCTTCAAATCTGCAATGTTAAAAGTGGGACTAACCCCAAAATCTGCAGGCAGCTCAAGTTTGTATGCATTAACATTTATTTTCTCTAACACCTTAAAGGGACCATCAGCACGTGGCATTAGCTTTGATTTGCGCAAATCAGGAAATCTATCTTTACGCAAATGTAACCAAACAAGATCTCCAGGTGCAAACACAACATGTTTTCTACCCTTATCTCCAGCAAGTTTATATTTAGCATTCATACGCTCAATGTTTTCCTTAGTTAACTCATGCATTTTTAAAACCAATTCAGCACGTTGTTTAGCATCAAAATTAACCTTCTCCGAAGATGGAAGAGGCAACAAATCAATAGGTGCACGAGGTAGGAAACCATACACAACTTCAAAAGGGCACATCTTTGTTGGGTTTCGTAGTAATTTCAAAAAATTTCCTACGCGCACACAGGATCATGTGATGCATAGCAACGAGGGGAGAGTGTTGTCTACGTACCCAACGCAGACCGACTGCGGAAGCGATGACACGACGTAGAGGAAGTAGTTGTACGTCTTCACGATCCAACCGATCAAGCACCGAAACTACGGCACCTCCGAGTTCGAGCACACGTTCAGCTCGATGACGATCCCCGGACTCCGATCCAGCAAAGTGTCGGGGAAGAGTTCCGTCAACACGACGGCGTGGTGACGATCTTGATGAACTACAGCAGCAGGGCTTTGCCTAAACTCCGCTACAATATTATCGAGGAATATGGTGGCAGGGGGCACCGCACACGGCTAAGGAACAGATCACGTGGATCAACTTGTGTCAACTTGTGTGTTTAGAGGTGCCCCTGCCTCCGTATATAAAGGAGTAGAGGGGGGGAGGCTGGCCGGCCATAGAGGGAGGCGCAGGAGAGTCCTACTCCCTCTGGGAGTAGGATTCCTCCCCCAATCCTAGTCCAACTAGGATTCCTCGGAGGGGAAGGGAGAGAGGGGGGCCGGCCACCTTCTCCTAGTCCTAATAGGACTAGGGGAGGGGGAAGAGGCGCAGCCACCTTGGGCTGCCCCTTTCTCCTTTCCACTAAGGCCCATGAAGGCCCATATGGCTCCCGGGGGGTTCCGATAACCCTCCCGGTAACCCGGTAAAATCCCGATTTCACCCGGAACACTTCCGATGTCCAAACATAGGCTTCCAATATATCAATCTTTACGTCTCGACCATTTTGAGACTCCTCGTCATGTCCGTGATCACATCCGGGACTCCGAACAACCTTCGGTACATCAAAATGCATAAACTCATAATATAACTGTCATCGTAACCTTAAGCGTGCGGACCCTACGGGTTCGAGAACAATGTAGACATGACCGAGACATGTCTCCGGTCAATAACCAATAGCGGGACCTGGATGCCCATATTGGCTCCTACATATTCTACGAAGATCTTTATCGGTCAGACCGCATAACAACATACGTTGTTCCCTTTGTCATCGGTATGTTACTTGCCCGAGATTCGATCGTTGGTATCCAATACCTAGTTCAATCTCGTTACCGGCAAGTCTCTTTACTCGTTCCGTAATACATCATCTCACAACTAACATATTAGTTGTAATGCTTGCAAGGCTTATGTGATGTGTAGTACCGAGAGGGCCCAGAGATACCTCTCCGACAATCGGAGTGACAAATCCTAATCTCGAAATACGCCAACCCAACATCGACCATTGGAGACACCTGTAGTACTCCTTTATAATCACCCAGTTACGTTGTGACGTTTGGTAGTACCCAAAGTGTTCCTCCGGTAAACGGGAGTTGCATAATCTCATAGTCATAGGAACATGTATAAGTCATGAAGAAAGCAATAGCAACATACTAAACGATCAGGTGCTAAGCTAATGGAATGGGTCATGTCAATCAGATCATTCAACTAATGATGTGACCTCGTTAATCAAATAACAACTCATTGTTCATGGTCAGGAAACATAACCATCTTTGATTAACGAGCTAGTCAAGTAGAGGTATACTAGTGACACTCTGTTTGTCTATGCATTCACACATGTATTATGTTTCCGGTTAATACAATTCTAGCATGAATAATAAATATTTATCATGTTTATGAGGAAATAAATAATAACTTTATTATTGCCTCTAGGGCATATTTCCTTCAGTCTCCCACTTGCACTAGAGTCAATAATCTAGTTCACATCGCCATGTGATTTAACAGCAATAGTTCACATCATCATGTGATTAACACCCATAGTTCACATCGATATGTGATCAACACCCAAAGGGTTTACTAGATTCAATAATCTAGTTCACATCATTTATGTGATTAACATCCAAAGAGTACTAAGGCGTGATCATGTTTTACTTGTGAGATAATTTAGTCAACGGGTCTGTCACATTCAGATCCGTAAGTATTTTGCGAATTTCTATGTCAACAATGCTCTGCATGGAGCTACTCTAGCTTATTGCTCCCACTTTTAATATGTATCTAGATCGAGACTTAGAGTCATCCAGATCTGTGTCAAAACTTGCATCGACGTAATTTTTTACGACGAACCTTTTGTCACCTCCATAATCGAGAAATATTTCCTTATTTCACTAAGGATAATTTTGACCAATGTCCAGTGATCTACTCTTAGATCACTATTGTACTCCCTTGCCAAATACAGAGCAAGGTATACAATAGGTCTGGTACAAAGCATAGCATACTTTATAGAACCTATGACTGAGGCATAGGGAATGACTTTTCATTCTTTTTCTATTTTCTGCTGTGGTCAGGATTTGAGTTTTACTCAATTTCATACCTTTGCAACACAGGCAAGAACTCTTTCTTTAACTGTTCCATTTTGAACTATTTCAAAATCTTGCCAAGGTATGTACTCATTGAAAATCTTATCAAGCGTCTTGATCTATCTCAATAGATCTTTGATGCTCAATATATAAGTAGCTTTTTACTGAGGTTTTTTCCTTTTAAAGAACTCCTTTAAAACACTCCTTTATGCTTTGCAGAAAAATTCTACATCATTTCTGATCAACAATATGTCACTCACATATACTAATCAGAAAGCCTGTAGTGCTCCCACTCACTTTATTGTAAATACAGGCTTCTCAAAAAATCTGTATAAAACCATATGCTTTGATCAACTCATCAAAGCGTATATTCCAACTCCGAGAGGCTTGCACCAGTCCATAGATGGATCGCTGGAGCTTGCACATTTTGTTAGTACCTTTAGGACTGACAAAACCTTCTGGTTGCATCATATACAACTCTTCTTTAATAAATCCATTAAGGAATGCAGTTTTGTTTATCCATTTGCCAGATTTCATAAAATGCGGCAATTGCTAACATGATTCGGACAGACTAAAGCATAGATACGAGTAAGAAAATCTCATCGTATTCAATACCTTGAACTTTGTCAAAAACCTTTTTCGACAAGTCTAGCTTTGTAGATAGTAACACTACTATCAACGTCCGTCTTCCTCTTGAAGATCCATTTATTCTTAATGACTCACCGATCATCGGGCAAGTCAATCAAAGTCTACACTTTCTTATACATGGATCATATCTCAGATTTCATGACCTCAAGCCATTTCGTGGAATTTGGGCTCATCATTGCTTCCTCATAGTTCGTAGGTTCATCATGGTCTATTAACATGACTTCCAGAACATGATTACCGTACCACTCTGGTGCGGATCTTACTCTGGAAGACCTACGAGGTTTGGTAGTAACTTGATCTGAAGTTTGATGATCATCATCATTAACTTCCTCACTTATTGGTGTAGGAATCACTGGAACTGATTTCTATGATGAACTACTTTCCAATAAGGGAGAAGGTATAATTACCTCATCAAGTTCTACTCTCCTCCCACTCACTTCTTTCGAGAGAAACTCCTTCTCTGGAAAGGATCCATTTTAGCAACGAATGTCTTGCCTTCGGATCTGTGATAGAAGGTGTACCCAACAATTTCCTTTGGGTATGAAGACGCACTTCTCCGATTTGGGTTCGAGCTTATCAGGATGAAACCTTTTTCACATAAGCATCGCAGCCCCAAACTTTAAGAAACAACAGGTTAGGTTTACTGCTAAACCATAGTTCATACAGTGTCGTCTCAACGGATTTAGATGGTGCCCTATTTTAAAACGTGAATGCAGCTGTCTCTAATGCATAACCCCAAAACGATAGTGGTAAAGAGATATCATAGATCGCACCATATCAAATAAAGTGCGGTTACGATGTTCGGACACACCATAACGATGTGGTGTTCCAGGTGGCGTGAGCTGTGAAACTATTCCACATTGTTTTAATTGAAGACCAAACTCGTAACTCAAATATTTGTCTCCGCGATCAGATCGCAGAAACTTTATTTTCTTGTTACGATGATTTTTCCACTTCACTCTGAAATTCTTTGAACCTTTCAACTATTTCAGACTTATGTTTTATCAAGTAGATATACCCATATCTGCTCAAATCATCTTGTGAAGGTTAGAAAACAACGATGCTTGCCACGAGCAACAGCACTCATTGGATCACATACATCGGTATGAATTATTTCCAACAAGTCAGTAACTCGTTCCATTGTTCCGAAGAACGGAGTTTTAGTCATCTTGCCCAAAAGGCACGGTTCGCAAGCATCAAATGATTCATAACCAAGTGATTCCGAAAATCCATCTTTATGGAGTTTCTTCATGCGCTTTACACCGATATGACCCAAACGCCAGTGCCACAAATAAGTTGCACTATCATTATTAACTTTGCATCTTTTGGCATCAATATTATGAATATGTGTATCACTACGATCGAGATCCAATGAACCATTTTCATTGGGTGTGTAACCATATAAGGTTTTATTCATGTAAATAGAACAACAGTTTATTCTCTTACTTAAATGAATAACCGTATTGCAATAAACATGATCAAATCATATTCATGCTCAACGCAAACACCAAATAACATTTATTTAGGTTCAACACTAATCCCGAAAGAATAGGGAGTGTGCGATGATAATCATATCAATCTTGAAACTACTTTCAACACACATCATCACTTCACCCTTAACTAGTTTCTGTTTATTCTGCAACTCCCGTTTCGAGTTACTACTCTTAGCAACTGAACCAGTACCAAATACCGAGGGGTTGCTATAAACACTAGTAAAGCACACATCAAACACCTGTATATCAAATGTACCCTTTTTCACTTTGCCATCCTTCTTATCCACCAAATATTTAGGGTAGTTCCGCTTCCAGTGACCATTTCCTTTGCAGTGTAAGCACTCAGTTTCAGGCTTTGGTTCAGCTTTGGGCTTCTTCGTGGGAGTGACAACTTGCTTGTCAATCTACTTGAAGTTCCCCTTTCTTTCCCTTTGCCCTTTTCTTGAAACTAGTGATCTTGTCAACCATCAACACTTGATGCTCTTTCTTGATTTCTACCTTCGTTGATTTCAACATCACGAAGAGCTCGGGAATCATTTTCATCATCCCTTGCATACTATAGTTCATCACGAAGTTCTACTAACTTGGTGATGGTGACTAGAGAATTCTGTCAATCACTATCTTATCTGGAAGATTAACTCCCACTTGATTCAAGCGATTGAAGTACCCAGACAATCTGAGCACATGCTCACTAGTTGAGCGATTCTCCTCCATCTTTTAGCTATAGAACTTGTTGGAGACTTCATATCTCTCAACTCGGGTATTTGCTTGAAATATTAACTTCAATTCCTGGAACATCTCATATGATCCATGACGTTCAAAACGTCTTTGAAGTCCCGATTCTAAGCCGTTAAGCATGGTGCACTAAACTATCAAGTAGTCATCATATTGAGCTAGTCAGACGTTCATAACTTCTGCATCTGCTCCTGCAATAGGTCTGTCACCTAGCGGTGCATTAAGGACATAATTCTTCTGTGCAGCAATGAGGATTTAACCTCAGATCACGGATCAAATCCGCAACATTGCTACTAACATTTTTCAACATAATCTTCTCTAGGAACATATCAAAATAAACACAGGGAAGCAACAATGCGAGCTATTGATCTATAATTTGCAAAATACTACCAGGACTAAGTTCATGATAAATTTAAGTTCAATTTAATCATATTACTTAAGAACTCCCACTTAGATAGACATCCCTCTAATCCTCTAAGTGATCACGTGATCCAAATCAACTAAACCATAACCGATCATCACGTGAGATGGAGTAGTTTTCAATGGTGAACATCGTTATGTTGATCATATCTACTATATGATTCACGCTCGACCTTTCGGTCTCCGTGTTCCGAGGCCATATCTGCATATGCTAGGCTCGTCAAGTTTAACCTGAGTATTCTGCGTGTGCAAAACTGGCTTGCACCCGTTGTAGATGGACGTAGAGCTTATCACACCCGATCATCACGTGGTGTCTGGGCACGACGAACTTTGGCAACGGTGCATACTCAGGGAGAACACTTCTTGATAATTTAGTGAGAGATCATCTTATAATGCTACCGTCAATCAAAGTAAGATAAGATGCATAAAAAGATAAACATCACATGCAATCAATATAAGTGATATGATATGGCCATCATCATCTTGTGCTTGTGATCTCTATCTCCAAAGCACCGTCATGATCACCATCGTCACCGGCGCGACACCTTGATCTCCATCGTAGCATCGTTGTCGTCTCGCCAATCTTATGCTTCCACGACTATCACTACCGTTTAGTAATAAAGTTAAGCATTACATCGCGATTGCATTGCATACAATAAAGCGACAACCATATGGCTCCTGCCAGTTGCCGATAACTTGGTTACAAAACATGATCATCTCATACAATAAAATTCAGCATCATGCCTTGACCATATCACATCACAACATGCCCTGCAAAAACAAGTTAGACGTCCTCTACTTTGTTGTTGCATGTTTTACGTGGCTGCTACGGGCTTAAGTAAGAACCAATCTCACCTACGCATCAAAACCACAACGATAGTTTGTCAAATAGACTCCGTTTTAACCTTCTCAAGGACCGGGCGTAGCCATACTCGGTTCAACTAAAGTTGGAGAGACAGTCGCCCGCAAGCCATCTATGTGCAAAGCATGTCGAGGGAACCGGTCTCGCGTAAGGGTACGCGTAAGGTTGGTCCGGGTCGTCTCGTCCAACAATACCGCCGAACCAAAATATGACATGCTGGTAGGCAGTATGACTTGTATCGTCCACAACTCACTTGTGTTCTACTCGCGCATATAACATCAACATAAGTAACCTAGGCTCGGATACCACTGTTGGGTTTCGTAGTAATTTCAAAAATTTTCCTACGCGCACACAGGATCATGTGATGCATAGAAACGAGGGGAGAGTGTTGTCTACGTACCCAACGCAGACCGACTGCGGAAGCGATGACACGACGTAGAGGAAGTAGTTGTACGTCTTCACGATCCAACCGATCAAGCACCGAAACTACGGCACCTCCGAGTTCGAGCACACGTTCAGCTCGATGACGATCCCCGGACTCCGATCCAGCAAAGTGTCGGGGAAGAGTTCCGTCAACACGACGGCGTGGTGACGATCTTGATGAACTACAGCAGCAGGGCTTTGCCTAAACTCCGCTACAATATTATCGAGGAATATGGTGGCAGGGGGCACCGCACACGGCTAAGGAACAGATCACGTGGATCAACTTGTGTCAACTTGTGTGTTTAGAGGTGCCCCTGCCTCCGTATATAAAGGAGTAGAGGGGGGAGGCTGGCCGGCCATAGAGGGAGGCGCAGGAGAGTCCTACTCCCTCTGGGAGTAGGATTCCTCCCCCAATCCTAGTCCAACTAGGATTCCTCGGAGGGGAAGGGAGAGAGGGGGGCCGGCCACCTTCTCCTAGTCCTAATAGGACTAGGGGAGGGGGAAGAGGCGCAGCCACCTTGGGCTGCCCCTTTCTCCTTTCCACTAAGGCCCATGAAGGCCCATATGGCTCCCGGGGGGTTCCGGTAACCCTCCCGGTAACCCGGTAAAATCCCGATTTCACCCGGAACACTTCCGATGTCCAAACATAGGCTTCCAATATATCAATCTTTACGTCTCGACCATTTTGAGACTCCTCGTCATGTCCGTGATCACATCCGGGACTCCGAACAACCTTCGGTACATCAAAATGCATAAACTCATAATATAACTGTCATCGTAACCTTAAGCGTGCGGACCCTACGGGTTCGAGAACAATGTAGACATGACCGAGACACGTCTCCGGTCAATAACCAATAGCGGGACCTAGATGCCCATATTGGCTCCTACATATTCTACGAAGATCTTTATCGGTCAGACCGCATAACAACATACGTTGTTCCCTTTGTCATCGGTATGTTACTTGCCCGAGATTCGATCGTTGTTATCCAATACCTAGTTCAATCTCGTTACCGGCAAGTCTCTTTACTCGTTCCGTAATACATCATCTCACAACTAACATATTAGTTGTAATGCTTGCAAGGCTTATGTGATGTGTATTACCGAGAGGGCCCAGAGATACCTCTCCGACAATCGGAGTGACAAATCCTAATCTCGAAATACGCCAACCCAACATCGACCATTGGAGACACCTGTAGTACTCCTTTATAATCACCCAGTTACGTTGTGACGTTTGGTAGTACCCAAAGTGTTCCTCCGGTAAACGGGAGTTGCATAATCTCATAGTCATAGGAACATGTATAAGTCATGAAGAAAGCAATAGCAACATACTAAACGATCAGGTGCTAAGCTAATGGAATGGGTCATGTCAATCAGATCATTCAACTAATGATGTGACCTCGTTAATCAAATAACAACTCATTGTTCATGGTCAGGAAACATAACCATCTTTGATTAACGAGCTAGTCAAGTAGAGGCATACTAGTGACACTCTGTTTGTCTATGTATTCACACATGTATTATGTTTCCGGTTAATACAATTCTAGCATGAATAATAAACATTTATCATGTTTATGAGGAAATAAATAATAACTTTATTATTGCCTCTAGGGCATATTTCCTTCAATCTTAGTAGTAGAATGCAATGAACGATTATAAGCAAATTCAATATGAGGCAAGCATTCCTCCCACATTTTCTTATTATTCTTCAAAACAGCCCTAAGCATAGTAGGCAATGTTCTATTGACTACTTCAGTTTGTCCATCGGTTTGGGGGTGACAAGTAGTACTAAAAAGCAGTTTAGTCCCCAACTTAGCCCATAAACATCTCCAAAAGTGGCTAAGAAATTTAGTATCACGATCTGAAACAATAGTATTTGGCACACCATGCAAGTGAATAATTTCACAACAGAACAAATCAGCAACATTAACAGCATCATCGCTTTTATGACATGGTATAAAGTGTGCCATTTTTGAGAATCTATCCACGACAACAAATATGCTATCCCTCCCCTTCTTTGTTCGAGGTAAACCTAAAACAAAGTCCATAGATATATCCTCCCAAGGAACACTAGGTACAAGCAAAGACATATATAAAGCATGAGGATTGAGTCGTGACTTAGTTTTTTGACATGTAGTGCAGCGAGCAATAAAACGCTCAACATCCCGTCTCATCTTTGGTCAAAAGAAATGTGTAGCAAGTATGTCATCCGTCTTCTTCACGCCAAAGTGTCCCATTAATCCTCCTCCATGTGCCTCCTGCAACAACAAAAGACGAACAGAGCTAGCTAGAATGCATAGCTTGTTAGCACGAAACACAAATCCATCGTTAACGACGAACTTGTTCCACATTCTTCCTTCTTTACAATTCTGCATTACATCTTTAAAATCAGCATCATGCACATATTGATCTTTAATGGTCTCCAAACCAAATATTTTGAAGTCAAGTTGTGAAAGCATAGTATAGCGACGAGACAATGCATCAGCAATAACATTTTCTTTTTCCTTCTTGTGTTTAATGACATAAGGGAAAGTCATGAATTCAACCCATTTAGCATGTCTACGATTCAGTTTAGCTTGACTTTTAATATGTTTCAAAGATTCATGATCAGAATGTATAACAAATTCTTTGGGCCATAAATAATGTTGCCATGTTTCTAAAGTCCGAACAAGAGCATATAATTCTTTATCATAAGTAGAATAATTCAGACTAGGCCCACTCAATTTTTCAGAAAAGTATGCAACAGGTTTGCCATCTTGTAATAACACACCTCCTAATCCAATTCCACTAGCATCACATTCAAGATCAAAAGTCTTATTAAAATCAGGAAGTTGGAGTAAAGGAGCATGTGTCCAACTTATCTTTCAATACCGTGAAGGCTTCTTCCTGTGCGGTACCCCAAAGAAAAGGCACATCTTTCTTTGTAAGCTCATTGAGAGGTGCAGCAATGGTGCTGAAATCTCTCACAAAACGCCTATAGAATCCAGCGAGGCCAAGAAAACTCCTCACTTGTATGACCGTTTTGGGCTGCGGCCAACTCTCAATAGCTTCAATCTTGGCTTTATCAACTTCAATTTCCTGTGGAGTAACAACATAGCCAAGAAAAGACACTCGGTCGGTGCAAAAGGTGCACTTCCCAAGGTTACCAAACAAACGTGCATCACGTAGAGCAATAAAAACAACACGTAAATGTTCCAAATGTTCTTCCAAAGATCTGCTATAAATCAATATGTCATCAAAGTAAACTACCACAAATCGTCCAATGAAAGCACGTAAAACTTCGTTCATTAATCTCATGAAAGTACTAGGTGCATTACTTAACCCAAAAGGCATGACTAACCACTAATATAATCTAAACTTAGTTTTAAATGTTGTTTTCCATTCATCTCCCAACTTCATACGAATTTGATGGTATCCACTACGCAAATCAACTTTGGAGAATATTGTAGAGCCACTCAATTCATCAAGCATATCATCTAGCCTAGGAATAGGATGACGATAACGAATAGTAATATTATTAATGCCTCTACAATCAACACACATACGTGATGTACCATCCTTTTTCGGCACTAGAATAATAGGAACAACACAAGGACTAAGGGATTCGCGTATATAACCTTTGTCGAGAAGCTCTTGTACTTGACGCATATTCTCTTTCTTCTCCTCTGGATTGGTACGGTATGGCGCACGGTTTGGCAGTGAAGCACCGGGTATTAAGTCAATCTGATGCTCAATCCCTCGAATAGGCGGTAATCCCGGTGGCACGTCTTGTGGAAAGACATCAGCGAACTCCTGCAAAATGTTAGTGACAGCATGAGGCAAAGAGGAAGGCACGTCCTCGAATGAAAATAATGCCTCTTTGCACACAAAAGCATAGCAAACAGATTTGCTGAAATCTAGCTCATCAATATCAGATTTGGTGGCAAATAAACATGCACTTTTCAATTTAATTTCAGAAGCAACACTAGATGGTTTATTATTAGGCTTCATTTGTTGCTCAAATTCTTTTGCCACAATCTGATTTTCACTCTTATTCTTCTCCTGTTTTGCTTTATTAGCTCTATTAATATCATCTTTCAAAATGGAATCAGGAGTCATAGGAAGCAAAGTAATATTTTTATCCTTATGAACAAGAGTATAGTGATTGTTTCTACCATGGTGTACAGAATTTTTATCAAATTGCCATGGTCTATCAAGTAATAAGGAACATGCTTGCATAGGTACCACATCACAATTAACATAATCAGCATATGTAGGGATACTAAAATGCACACGAACAGTACGTGTTACCTTAACCTTGCCGCTGTTGTTCAACCATTGGATGTAGTAAGGATGTGGATGTGGTCTTGTGGTGAGAGAAAGCTTCTCCACCATCTCCATGCTAGCCAAGTTGTTGCAACTTCCTCCGTCTATGATGACGCGCACAGAACGTTCCTTCATAACTCCCTTGGTACGGAACAAATTGTGCCTCTGATTTTGCTCAGCTTGTGTGACCTGCACACTCAAAACACGTTGAGCAACTAAACATTCATACCTGTCAGTGTCTTCAGGAGCCATGTATTGCGTCTCATGATCAAAATCATCTCCATCATGTTCTTTACGTGTAATAAGAGCCAAAGTCTCCTCATCATAGTCACTAGCGGACTCATATCCACCACCCTCGGTAGCAATCATCGCACGCGGAAATTTGCATTCTCTCGCATAATGACCTCCTCCCTTACAACGACGACAAATAATATCACTTGTGTGCCCTGTTGATGCCATGGAAGAAGAAGAACTCTGTGCAGGCCCGGCAGGTGCGCTCTTGGCAGATAATGGTGGTTGTGCCTGTTTTCTTGTATCACGGCTGGAGGAGGCACCTGATTGAGGTGCTGGTGCAGTTGAAGTAGAGGATGCACGCGGTGTCCATGATGAAGGTCGGCCTGCAGAAAAGTTAGTTCGCGCCAATGCTTGTCGATCCTGCACTTCACGTTCAGCTTTACAAGCAAGATGGAATAAACGAGTGATATTAGTATACTCCTTATAGTCTAGAATGGTCTGAATCTCTCTATTTAATCCACCCAGAAAACGTGCAAGCATAGCTTCATTCTCCTCAACAATACCACATCGAATCATGTCAGTTTGTAATTCCTAATAATATTCTTCTACAGAATTTTTCCCTTGTCTTAAACGCTGCAATTTTTGAAGCAATTCACGTTGATAATATGGTGGAACCCAACGCGTACGCATAGCAGTTTTCAAAGCAGCCCAAGTAGTTGGAATAGGATATAATCTACAATGTTCAGACCACCATACACATGCAAAACTAGTGAAAGCACAAACATCAGCAGCAACCCGTCTCTCCTCAGGATATTGTAAACATGTAAATCGTTGTTCAGTTTCTAACTCCCAAGTAAGATATATATCAGGAACATATCTACCCTAAAATGATGGAATATTCAATTTCAGTTTAGGAATATGGATATCATCTCGTACCTGAGGTGGTGGTGCAGGCCTACCATTACGAATATATACCTGAGGTCGACCTGCTGGTGGTGGTGCTGGTGGCTGCACGTAGTTCGGATTTTGATCAACCTCATCATCATAATCGCCCGCATACTCATCCTCCTCCTGGGTACCAGCAGCAGCAGTAGCACGAGCCAAAGAAGTATTAACAACAGGAACAGTAGCACCAGAAGTTTGGCCATCCTCAATAGGAACACGCTTCGCTCGTCCATACTGATTCGGAAGGAGGCGTTGTTGTTGTTGTTGTAGAGGTGCAATAGGTGCAGCCGGCGGTGGTGGTGGAAAACGCGCGAGCAATTCATTAAACTTGCTATCAAGCTTTGTTTCGAACGTCTTCTCAATGCCATCTACCTTCTTCATGGCCTCGTCAAATCTGTTTAGCACATCTTGCACCTGTCCACTCATCATTTGCTGAAATTTATCATGTAGTTGTTTGTTCGTCAGGTTCTCCCAATCAGTCTCATCGGCTTGTGATCCTACCATGGTTAGCAGCAAATAGAAACACACAAGAATATGATCCTACAGACTACTAAGAAGTGGTGGTTGTGTATCACAAACCCGTCAAGCAAATCTCAAATTCTTGTTTGTTCTTCGTTTGCTCGCAGGAAACAGACCCTCGTGGTCAGGTTGATCGTGCTCCGGCGTGGTCAATAACCTCTGATACCACTTGATAGAGGCAAAGGTGTCCCGTCTTTCGATGAGATGATGGATATCGCTTTGGTGGAAGTCGACCTTGACGATCCGACTACGAACGTGCGAGGACGTCGCGCCTTAGCAATTGCTAAACCAACTCCGAGATGTTATTGACCACGCCGGAGCACGATCAACCTGACCACGAGGGTCTGTTTCCTGCGAGCAAACAAAGAACAAACAAGAAATCGAGATTGCAATCTGGATATTATGAATATAAGATGAAAGCTTTATTGATCAAGGTGGGGTTCTGTGACGCCTTTGTCTGGTTGTTGAACACAAATGAAGTACGCGAAGTTGCAGCTATGGCGAACTTTAATCTAAACAAAACCTAAAGTCTAAACGGTGCCCTAAGGGCTGTATATATGGAGGAAGAGGGGGGGAATTTCGTGGCCCTTGGTAGAGGGGTCCGAAATCAACCCTATCTCTTGTTTCCCCACACATACGGACTCTAAAAATAGCCTATACTTATGTATTTCGAAATTACAAGGGCCTGGCCCAATAATAAGGTGACGCAGCACCTAAAATAGCCTCGGGACGAAATTTATGAAGTGGCATCTTGTATATTTCGTCCAAGGCTTCATGCACCCATTATGGTGGCTTCAAAGTCCTGAAATCATCACTTGTAACTCTGTTCTTGTTCCCCTTGCGCATGGCATCATCTTCATGCTTGTTCCTGCTCCAATGTCCATCCTTCTTCAAGCTAGGCCCTTCATTTGTAAGCAAAACAAATGTATCCAATTTAGGCAGCATCATATTCTCATGAACATTAGAATCATTACCAAGAAACGAAAGTACCTGATAATTTAATTGGCGTGCGCGAGCTCTAGTAATTGGTCCCGTATATGTAGCAGTAGGGCCTGTGGGTGTAACAATGGTATTGATGTCCTCATCAGTTGGGGTTTCTCGTCATGTGACGAGATTTCGTGTCAGGTGTTTTAGATCTATGCAAGGATTCAACGGCGACGACTGCAACTCCAGCGCGCTAGTCCTTAGCGGCAAGTGCACGAAGACTTCTCGGCTGCTATCGGCAAGGTCAAGTCGGCTCTGGTAGGGGAGCGGGAACAGCGGCGCGTCGGTGGCTCGTTTTGACGGCAACAGTGGTTGTTTGGGGGTCTTGAAATTTCAATGTAATTTTTATTATGTTTGAGATGCTTTGTACTCTGGTGAACTTTGATAATAGATCTGAATCATTTTTGCAAAAAAGAAAATGCTACATTTGCTGTGATTTGGTGATGTTATTAATATAATCGTGACACAAGGGTTGCTCCGAGCCAAGGACCGACATGCATGTATTGTTTATTTTTTTGAGCGGTGACAACAAATTTACATGACCGATTAATTGATGGACCTTGATAAGTACAACATGTATGCCACGAACACATGGCTACTTCGAACATGTTTTACGTTAAGTTTAGTGACGCGGTGATGGCAATTGTTTTTTGAATTTTCAAGGGGGAGGGGGGGGGGGTTGTAATCATTCCCACCTGAATTGTATTCATTTTTTTTGCCTATAGGCTTTGCAGCCTAATACAAGATAGGGTTAAAGTGAACCAGAAGTACAGGGGGTAGGGGAAGGAGAATAAAGCAAAAAAAAAACAACAACACATGGCGAGGGGGAGGGACACAACACAACAGGGGGCACCACGGGCACTCGAATTGCAACTGCGAGCCGAGACTAAATCATGACACTACACCGTCGACGCAATCGAAAAGCACCGGGCAACCAAGACCGCACAATGTCGCGACACCACCTGTGTCATGGGGTACATTCGAACGGTCACGCCAGGCCAAGATGACGCCACGAAACATGTGTGCCACCGGCGTAGTCGAAGGGCATCACCAAGCATAGAACTCCACAGAGCACACCCAAAAACATCACAAGACCGGGGGATGAAGACAACGCCATCAAGATGGAAACGACGGGTACCGTTGCCGCTATCTCGACCAGCAGCAGCTGGCCGACCATGAATTTCCCCCAAACCCCGGTCACATCCTCCACGCGATGAGTCATAGAGCAGCTGCCAATAGCGCGGGGCAACGCTGGAAATGGACGGCCCCAAGTCCAGGTGAATCCGACTAGTAGAGACGTCGGCAGGCACCCTTGACGCTGAGGCCACCAGTGAGGACCACCGGTGCGGCGCCCCCAACAGGTAAAGCTACGAGGCAGCGACAACCCATTGGGGGAACTGGAAGGTGGAGGGCTCCAAGGATGCATGAGCCACGACGCCATCTTCGTTTGGCAAGCACGCAAAGGAGCACGACAACGATGAGCGGGAGTGGATGGAGGCAGAAGAGGAGGCAGTTGGATCCGCGGGATGCGGGATGCAGAGTGCGCGATAGGTGGTCGATGATGACGTGAGCTTGAGGGCCGGAGGCAGCGGAAGCCAACGCAAGAACGTGGAGAAGGGGGGTGCCGCGCCCATCCCAGCAGCCAACGGCGGGTGGAACCGCCGTGGAGGCAGCCACGAGGCCAGGCCACGGGAGCCACCTGAGGGCACCGGAAGCCCGGAGCCGCGGTGCGCCGGCCAGATCTGAAAGGAGAGAGTCGGTCGACCTCCGGGGAGCGGCTAGAAGGAAGAGCAAGGACATATATGGTGGGCCCCGATGTAGATGAGGGGAGGGGGCGGCAGGACCAGAACACACGCGGGGGACGGATCACACCAGTCGTCGATGGGCTTTGCCCGACGTCATTTTGCCGGCGACGGCTAGGTGCGGTGGCTGGTGGAGTGGCTGTGGCGGCGGCCGGCATGGTGCCCGCCCCTGTTCAAGAATTCATCCGATTAACCAGTTAACTTGCCGATTAATCCCTACTCATAGGGTCACCGAGTAGCCTATAAACCGATAAATCATCCGATTAATTGATTAAATGGCCGATTAACTTGCCGATTAGCCGATTAATCCCCTACTCACCAGCCAACCGAGCAGCTACCAGTTAACGATTTCCTCAACAATGGTGCCCGCCCGAGTCACCTCACAGAGACGACGCGGGGGGGGGGGGGGGGGTCTGGGTCTTGTGTGAGGTGGAACTGCCGCCGAGGCAACCACGAGGCCAGGCCACGAGAGCCACTTGAGGGCACCGAAAGCCCGCAGCCGCGGCGCGCCGGCCGGATCTGAAAGGAAGGAGTCGGCCGACCCCGGGGGAGCGGCCAGAAGGAAGAACGAGGATAGATCTGGTGGCCCCCGATGCGGATGAGGGGAGGGGGCGGCAGGACCAGAACACGCGTGCGGGATGGACCCTGCCGCCGCCGGTCGTTGACGGGCTTTACTCGATGTCGTTTTGTCGGCAGTTGCGAGGTGCGTTGGCCGGTGGAGAGGCTGTGGCGGCATCCGGCGGGGTGTCCGCCCGAGTCGCCTCAGAGAGACGACGCAGGGGGCGTCGTGAGGGGGCAACTTTAAAATTTTTTTGGTTGACAGGTTTAGTTTTTTTTGGATGGCAACTTTAGTTTAAAAAATGTCTCACATCATTTGAGTTCATTACCATTGGAGAATTGGCCGGTTAAGTAATTAAAACCGATACCAACCATATACTGTTGCTCACTAGTACGGACCGATGACACACCATTCTTTTCACCCAACTTCCCCGAAAAGAAACGTTCCCGTGCAGCAACTTCGCAGATCATTGACCCATTCCCATCAACCTCCTTCCGGTCCCAGGTCCCAGCACCTGTACACGAGCAGCAGTCGCAAACTCGCAGTCACACACCTCCGCTTCGCAACCACTCGCACTCGCAAACTGCGCTTCCATGACGGCGTCGCTTAGTCAAATATCACACGGGCACGTTGTCGTTCCGGTCGACGCCTTGCCGATGCCACCACCCCACGCACGCAGCACGAAACAACGTCGGCGGCGTCTTTTCACCTACCTACTTACCGCGAGACGAAACGGAACGACGCCGTGCTACCAACGTACGTGTACGTCCTCCTCACTCTGTGCATTTTGAAACCGAACCGAAAAACCGAACCGAAAAATACCGAACCAAGCCGATATTTTGGTTTATATGGTTTTTGGTTTTTGGTATGGTATAGGATTTAGAAACCATTTGAAGGTCGGTTTTTTCGGTATAAAACCGAAAATTTTCGGTTTTTACCGAATAAACCGAATAAGTTGGCCCATTTTGCATTTCAGGCTTTCAGCCCAACGCCACAGTCCGCCAGGGCCCAGGTGCCACCGCGGCAGGCCGGCAGCCCCAGGCCGGCAGGCCCCAGCCCCGCACGGCCAGAAGCCCACACCCCACGACCTAACCTACCCTATCGCCGCTCATTCCAGTCCCTCCCCGAGTCCCCGACCTGATGACCTAGAGTGTGTGGCAGCGACCGGCGATGGCTGTTCTCGCCAAACCCTAGCGCTCGAAGCGGCGGGCACCACGGCCGGCGGTGCGCTCGGCGCTGCTACAAGCTCCACTCCGACACCACCACTTCGCCCCCCTCCAGTTCCAGCGGCCAGCGGCGGCGCGAGCAGCACATCTCCGACGCCACGCCTTCTCGCCTTCGTCCCTGCCTCCGGTACCCTCGCCAGCTCTCGCCAGCGCCGCTCCTCCCTCCTCTGCGATTCTACAGTTCGGCCCCTCGCTGCAGCCTCCATCCCCGCAGGTAATAAGGAAATCAATCACTGAGACAGATATTTAGATGGCCGAGTCTCGATTGATGTTGTGTTCGTGTGTTGGATTGAACGATTGATGTTGTGTTGGTCTGTTGATTGATGTTGTGTTGTACTTTATGTTCATCTTCAGATAATTAGATGGCTGAGAGTCATGGCATATCAGGTCCTAGCCTTCCACCAAGCAGTGAACCGTTCGAAATGTTTGAGGTTCCTCCGGATCCTTGTACTGAAACTGGAAAGAAAGTGAAGAAGCATGCAGCCTCAAGAGCAGCAATATGGCTCCACTTCACTAGGGTTCCCAATGAGCCAGACCGCGCTTCATGCAACTATTGTGGACAGACAGTGGGTGTCCATTCATCGAGGAATGGTACTTCTGGTATGAACAACCATGCTAAGATTTGTAAGAAGTATGCTATTATCAAGTCGGGGAGTCGGACCAATCAGACTGAACTGAGGTTCCAACTTAGTGCTGATGGTAGTACTGTCATTCCAGTTCCATGGCAATACAATGAGGAAGAGGTAAGGGTAGCCTTTGCTCGGATGATTGTTGTGGATGAGCTGCCATTCATTTTCTCTGAGAAGGAAGGGTTTAGGTATTTTATGATGAAAGCTTGTCCTAGATTCCACATTCCATCTAGGACTACAGTTTATAGAGATATTATGGGCCTCTATGCTGCAGAGAAACAAAAGCTAAAAAATACTTCATGGATTCTCATCAAACAGTGAGCCTCACAACTGACACTTGGACCTCCGCTAAACTTCAAAATTACATGGTTCTTACTGCCCATTACGTTGATATTGACTGGAAACTTAACAAGAAAATCATTAGCTTTGTCTTGGTAGATAGTCACAAAGGGGAGGCTATTGGGAAAGCACTTGATAAGTTAGTGATTGAGTGGGGGATTGAGACAGTGTGCAGTATTACCGTAGATAATGCATCATCAAATGATACTTGTTTACAATACATGAAGAGTTCTCTAAAAAATTGGGGTGGGGCTGTTGCGAAAGGTTTATATCTTCACATGAGGTGTGTGGCTCATATTGTTAATCTTGTGGTTCAAGATGGGTTGAAGATAATGTCTCATCCTGTTCAACGCATTCGAAATGCTGTCAAGTATGTGAGAAGCTCAACTGCAAGAATGAATAGCTTTAAAAAATGTGTCACAATCAGCAAGGTAACTAGCAAATGACACCTCTCTCTTGATGTATGCACTAGATGGAACTCTACATTTTTAATGTTGGAGACAACAGTGACATTTGAGAGGGCATTTGATCAACTTCGACTTCAAGATCCCTCCTATAAGGAAGAGTTAGATTTGCTTGGAGTTGAAGGAGAAACAGGCCCTCCAACTCATGACGATTGGGTTTATGCTAGTGAGTTCAAATTGTTCCTCCAACACTTCTTTGTGCTGACAAATAAGGTTTCTGGCACTAAGTACGTCACGTCCAACACATTCTTTGAAGAGGTTGCTGCTATTAATTACTTGCTAGATAAGTGGAGTGAACGTGTGATATGTGGTGATGATGAAGTGTTCAAAAACATGGCTGTTAAGATGAAGGACAAATATGATAAGTATTGGGGCGATCCAGAGAAAATGAACAAATACATATTTATTGCTGCTATTCTTGATCCTAGGTAAAAATCTTATATTCATTTGTTCATTCTTGTTATAATTCAATATATAGCTCCTGGCCTTATGAGTTATGGCATGCTAACTTTGATTGCTCTTTCTATGCAAGGACCAAGGAATCTGATTTCTTCAAGGATACGATCCAGCGGACATATGGGGTAAGTAAAGGTAACAGGATATGGAGTTCTGCACACACTGCATTTGTGTCACTTTTCGGTGAATACAAAATATTATATGGCGTGAACGAATCAACACCACAACCTGCATCTAGTGATTGTGCTAGTGAGAGTTCAACACCACAATCAGATCCCATGCTTATGAGAGATTTATACAACAAGAGGATGAAGCTAACTACTGGTGATGGTAGTCGTAGAAGTGAATTAGACAAGTACTTAGCTGAAGATGTAGAAGAAAATAGTCCTCAATTCAAGGTTCTCAATTGGTGGAAATACAACTCATTGCGCTTTCCTGTTCTTTCAAGAATGGCTCGCGACATATTAGCAATTCCTATTTCAACCATTGCTTCCGAATCAGCTTTTAGTACTAGTGGGCGTATTCTTGATGGCTTTGGAAGCTCCTTGACTCCGATGACACTCCAAGCCTTGATTTGTACACAAGATTGGCTTCGTTGTAAGCATATCAACATTGAGGCTGATCTAGAGGAGTTGTCTAAACTAGAAGAAGGTACTAATTATACGCATAAACCATGAAGCACACCTTGCTATTACTGAGTACTAACCATTATATTGTGTTTTTCATGTAGGGGTTCTAGATCTCCCAGCCTCAAGGGAGAATGAGGATCTCTTTATCATTGACTGATGTGTCCTTGAAGCAACAAAGCTATTTTATTTTGGGTAATTAGGCTGATGGCAATTGTTGAAGGTTCAAACTACTTTTGGTAATTAGGCGGCTGGCATGGTAGTTTAAGCCTGAAACAATGTTGGTGAATATGTTGGTAAATAGTTGCCCTAGGGCAGCACTACACAACCTGAAAAACTGCAGTTATGCACATGTTCTGTACTGAACTAGTGACTAATGTGTAAATCTTCTATATATGCTTGTGTATTAATTATGATATGCTAAGGTACACTATGCTTGTTCTGCTCTATGCGTGATGGGATGAATATGACGGCCCTGATGGATGAATGTTGATGCTCTTTGCTCTGTACTAAGTTTGAACATGTACAGCCGTGTGAGCTTGGTTGTCTACTTGTCTCGTATATGTGAACCTGTGATGGCCCTGCCCCTGATGATTGAATGGTGAATTGCTGATGCTATTTACACTCAAGTTAGATCATGTACAAAATATTTACTCATCGAAATATGTAACCAGAACTTAAAAATTGTTGCCTTATTTTCAAATTCGCGTCAACTTTGGTTATTTTGGTATGTACCGAAACCATACCGAAATATTTTGGTATATACCGAAACCGAACCGTATTTTATTTTCAAACCGTATTTACCGAAGTATAAATACCGTACAAACCGATAAATCGTATTTACCGAACCATGTAAACTGAATAAACCGAACGCACAGAGTGACGTCCTCCTTCACTGGTCAAGGATCAACCCAAGACGAGTAGCTGGCCCGGACGGATGATGCAGCACGCTGCTGATAATATACTGCCGCACTGCCGGGCCACGTCGCCATCCGGAAGGAGCCAACTCGGGGGACACCATCTCTCTGATTGAGTGCGACAGGGTCTTCACGTACAAACGAAAAGAGAGGATCTGGTGGGTGGACACAGTGTCCTCCCTAATCTGCTTCATTGTCGTAGTCGTCTTCTTCTTGAACACCGTGCATTGCATTAACTAGTGGACTCTGCAATATCGCCGACCACAACACCAAGTACGGGTGGCAGGTTAGTGATCCATATGCTATCACTACCAGAGCCAACCAAGAACATAAGGGCATCTCCAGCCGCGCCCCCAGGAAGGTCTTCCCAGGCGTTTTTTCGCGCCGGCGCTGAAAAAACGGCCCAGTCGCGTCCCAGGAGCCCGATTTTCGCCGGCTTGGGCCGAAAACAGCGCCGGCAGACCCAACCCGAACCCGGCGCGCTGGGGGGCGCCCGGGGGCGCCGGGCGAACTGTTTTGGCGCGAAAAAGCCGCGGGCCCGCCGCGTCAGCGACACGGCTCTCTTCTCGGCCCTTCGTCGTCCTCATCGCCTTGTTTCCCGCGGCGAATCAATGCCAAAGCCGCCGCGCTGCCGCGCCGGTCAGCCTGCACCATTGATGCCTCACGGGCGGCGCAGTGAAGACCGGACGACGCGCGTCCCTCGCCCTCCCTCGCCCCGCCACGCGTACACACGGTGACACGCGCGCCTTGGCCTATATATGAAGCGCCCCGGCGCACTCGGCGACTCACACTCTCCCGCCGCCGTCGTTTCCTCCTTCTCCTCTCCTCTCTTTCGCCGTCCCCAGTTCACAGCCATGGCCGAGCGCTTCCCAGGCGACGGCGTGGCGGCGAACGGCTTCGGCTGCCGCCATGTTCACGAAGACGAGGCTCGCCTCCTTTACGAGGCCGAGTACCCGGTCCCGCCGGACATGCGGGTGCCCGGGACGTGGAGGATCAGCGCGGGCGGCGTGCCGGTGCCCCCGGTGCCGACCGGCGCGGCACGGCGTGCGGAGATCGCACGCATCCGCTCGAACCTGCCGCGTGCGGCGAGGGAGGCGCCACGGTACACCCCCGACAGCCCGCTTTGGGAACCGTACTTCCGCCGCCGTCAGGCCGAGCAGCTCGAGGCCACCAACGGCCTCGTGCCCTCCGGCAGGCTCAACGCCACCGGCGAGCGTCTGTGGTGGGGCGTGCCCAGGCGCACGTTGGAGGCTGTCCTCGAGCACATCGAGGGCGGCAACACGCTGCGCCTGGAGTACCCCGCTCCTCCTTCCTTCTCACGCCGCCGGGGGAGCTCATGGACCCCGAGGCGCATGGAGACCAGGGGGTCCTCTTCCTCGTCCGGCGGCTCGCCCTGCCTCCGCCCTGTCAAGCCGGAGCCCCAGGACACGCCGATCAGCGCGCGCACCCGCAGCTCCGGCGGCGCCAACGCCTCTCCACCAACCGGCCGCTTCGTCCTCGCCGAGCCCAAGCCGGAGCCCGTCCTCCCCGCGGAGTACGAGGAGATAGCCCGGCGCGGCTTCTCCGACGAGGACGCCATGCGGTGGGCGCGGGACGACTACTTCCGCGACGAGATGGTCCGGCAGCGCCGGGCCCTGGAGGAGATCGCCGCCCGCAAGCGTGGGCGCGAGGACGAGCACGGCGTCGTGGTCCTCGACAGCGACGATGACGACGACGCCACCGGACCGTCCAACCCGCCGCGTCAACCGGGGGAGGGATGCAGCAGGGACGGCGAAGGCGGTGACGACGACGACGACGGTGATGACGACGACGGCGGTGACTACACGCGGTTCTACCGCCTCCTCGGCATGTAGAACCGCGTGGGCGGGCGGCGAGGGAGACGGCGGGCGGCGAGGGAGACGGCAGGGGTAGCCCGCGTAGTTTTTCTTTTTTTGTAAAATATGTTTAAGTTTGAATGAACTCGCCGATGTTTGCGTTAAATTTGAGTCGTTTTTGCGCCGTGTTTGACTTTTTTGACTAACCGTGGGCGCCGCGACTGGGGGGCATCACGCCCCCAGTGCGCGGTTTAGCGCCGGTGCGCCCCCAGGGGGCGGTTTTTTGCCCCTCCTGGGGGGCCAACGGCTGAAGATGCCCTAACAAGCTAGCAAATGAGTTGGGGACAATTGCATTCATGGCAATAAAAACTAATTTATACTCCATGCGTCTCAAAATAAGTGTCTCAATCTTAGTATAATTTTGTATTAGAGCTAGTACAAAGTTGAGACACTTATTTTGGGACGAAGGGAGTACTCTATAAATCTTGTTTGGAGATGAAACTTGGACTCCCGGAAGATGCTCTCGAGCTGGCTTCGATCTATCATACTTGATTCGATGGCCTGCTTCAGTGGAAGGCAATCAGTCATGAAGATCACTCGGCCCATTCCAAAACCCTCGGCTAGACTAATAGCTTTCATGAAGGCCGCGGCTTCGGCATAGAGCGGCGCCGATTGGTGCATGAGGATGCCAGCAGCGGCAAATAGGACGTCGCATGTTGCATCCCTGGCAATACACCCAGCCTCCGGATCCCGTGGACACCATGAAAGAAGCATCGAAATTCAGCATGACCAAATCTTGTGGCGGGGGCTTCCATTTGCATGGAATGACAGCCGGGACTCGGGCATGAGGTGCATGGAATTGCAACCATTCAACTGTCAAAGTGGTGACCTGGCTCGCAAATTCTTGCGTTGTCATCTTCCTCTCACCATGTCTGATACGGTTCCTCTCCACCAGCGCCACAAAAGACAGACGACCTGAAGCTTCTGTGTGTTTGGTAAGGCTAGGACCTTCTTCAGCACTTCCAGGGGCGAAGATGCCCCCATAAGTTTGATCCGTTCACATCGAGGCCTATTTCGCGCCATACTGCCTTAACAAGCTTGCATCGAAAGAAGAAATGGCCACCATCCTCAAAGAAACAGTTGCATGCCGCACAACGTGTACCCAAAACAACACCTCTTCATTCAATGTTCATATGCAAAGGGTGACTGGTATGCCCAAATTGATACAAAAAGTGTCGGACGTTGCCCGGGCAGTTGGTCTTTCAAATACCAGACCAAACCTTCTTACGCTAGTCTAGCCGATCGCTTCCCTCTCCCTATGGTCTATTGCTTTGTTGTCTGACCATGTTAATGTGCACCCGGTACGTTGATTTCACAGAGAAGAGGCCCCGAGAATCATAGTGCCATGCAACAAAATCCTCATGCTGCCCAATGACGGGAATAGGGAGAATAAGATTTGCATCTTCGCCTTGAAAGGTGATGTAGGGTAGAACCCTAGATCCCCGATATTTCACGATTGGAGCGGATCCCGCGATGAACACAAAGAACACGAGGGAAAACACGAGGAGAGAAAACACTCAAACCAACAAGATTCAATTACACATGTGCTAGATCCTCGAAACACAAAGAGATATACGATCCACGATCAACAAAGGACGATACAAGTAGCACGTTCTTCTCCGTGAGGAGGTCTTGAAGGTCTTCCCGTGAGGGGTCTTGAATCCAAGATGGATCTTCTCCGTAGAGGCCGCGGTCTCTCTCGATGGAGTAGATCCGGATGGATGAGCAAACCTCTATCTCTCAAATGAGCTAAACCAATGTTAACCCTAATAAGAGCGAGGAGGAGGAGTATATATAGTCTAAGTGGGCGAAGGGGTACATGGGCCTCGGCCCAACACGCTGTGCACAGACAGACGTCGGTCGTCCGGCAGCTACCGGACGTCCGGTGACTAGCGAGGGTCCGGTCGTCCGGTATGTGTCGGACGTTCGACGTTTTGGCTCTGATCAGGCGACGTCGGATTTCCGGAGGCCGTCGGTCGTCCGGAGGTTCCAGACTTCCGAGAATTTCCCTTTTGTTGGGTGACACCGGATGTCCGGAGGGACTTGGTCGTCCGGTCGCTGGGGTGTGTCGGGCGTCTGG
Source organism: Triticum aestivum (assembly GCF_018294505.1). Lineage (NCBI taxonomy): Eukaryota > Viridiplantae > Streptophyta > Magnoliopsida > Poales > Poaceae > Triticum > Triticum aestivum. The sequence goes on from NC_057813.1 coordinate 386,100,448, forward strand.
TCGGGGTCGGACGTCCGGCCGCTGTAGCGTTCGTTGGCTGGCTCTTCGGGGTGGTGGAGTCTCTAGGTGTCGGACGTCCGGTCCGGACCGGTCGTCTGGTGGTTGTAGGCTTTTGGCAACGCTTCTTCTTGTTCCTTGTACTTGGTGTCCTCGCCGCCTAGTCCATTGGGTGTAGCTGATCTGTGGCCTTCTACCAAGCACCTGATCACACATAGGGTTTCCGCTTGAGGTAGTAGCCATGTCTCATATGTAGAAAGTGGTAGTTCGGAGAGGAGCGAGTTCACCTTATCTTCGATAGCCTTTGCTTGAGCCCTTGTCATTGGTCCAAGTGGCGTCGTGGGAGACGTAGGTAGGTCCATGGGGATGACCATAGGATGCTCCGCATCATCTCCCCCCTTGCAAAAGATCTGACCTTGGATCGAAAGTTTCATCACCATGGTAGGGAGAGAGATCCTTGATGTTGAAGACGTCGCTCACGTTGTACTTGTCACGCGGGAGATCGATCTTGTATGCATTGTTGTTGTAGCGTGCTAGCACCTTCAAGGGTTCGTCGGCTCATGGTAGGAGTTTGGACTTGCGTTCATTGGGGAAGCGGTCTTTGTGAAGGTGTAGCCACACGAGATCCCCAGCGTCGAATATCGTGGGCTTCTTGTTGATGTTGAACTTGGTCGCGAGTCGTTGTACTTGGCGCTCGATGGTGTGCCGTGTATCTTCATGCATCTTCTTGAGGTAGTTGACTGATACGTCTCCAACATATATATAATTTTTTATTGTTCCATGCTGTTATATTATCATTCTTGGATGTTTTACAATCATTTTATAGTCATTTTATATCATTTTTTGGTACTAAACTATTAACATAGTGCCCAGTGCCAGTTGTTGTTTTCTGCATGTTTTTTACATCGCAGGAAGTCAATACTGTCATGGAATTGTCACGACAGATGCCCTAGCATGAGGACTTAGGTGTGGAGCCATCGCGATGTAGTTAGCTTGAAGGGGTTAAAAGAGACAAGGGACACAGAGAGTTTATACTGGTTCAGCCCCTCGCGATGGAGGCAAAGGCCTACTCCAGTTTAGGGTTGTATTGTTTGGGCTCGATTACCAGGGAGCGAATACGCTTGGCCTAGTTCTCGATCTCTTCTTTCTTGATCTAACTCGCCGCCGGGTCACCCCTTTATATACATAGGCTGATGCCCGACGGCTTACAGAGTCCCGGCCGGCTCATACACAACGTGTACGGCTCGGTGACAGAACTATATTTTCCTTATCATACAAGTTAACATATGGCAGTTTACGCCCGTGGGCCTCAAGTCGCCTTTGGGTCTTGGGCATTCAGTAAGCTTGCTTCGTGAACCGCCATCTTCAACATCTTCATGGGCCTTCTTGTTATGAACCGTCAGTGATATGAACCGGCCCCTCCTGGGCGGGTCATACCCAATAGCTATATCCCCAACATTAGGCCCCAGGTTGATGTGAACTTGTTCATATCAATCTTCAACACTTAGAAAAAAAATCCTTGCTCATCTGTCCTTGCGGGATCTTGTAACCCGCCATGACGTCATCTCCTAGCAATTGTGGTAACCCGCCGTGACGCCACCTCACATTAATATCACACGAGGCCCAAATCTTAATATGCCTTCACTTTTAATGTATCTTCGAAAATCGAAGCGTCTGTGCTGTCACATATCCATTTTTCAGTCTCCTCGATTCCCGTGCATGCCACTTATCCTTTCTGCCTTATAAACAAGGCCAGGGGTCCCTTTCACTTTCCCCCTTTGCCTTCTCGTCTCCATCTTCTTCCTCACGATGCCTCAGTCCCCGAGCTCCGCCGCCGCCGTCGACCTTCGCCACTGCCTCAACCACGACTGCTGCATCAACCTGAATCGACCAGAATCCGTCCGCGCGCCTCCGCTGTTCAACAACTCCGGTAAGTTCTTCTCCTTTCCTCACCGTAGATCCCATTAGGGTTTTCTCGAGTTCTTCGGAGTTCATCTCCATTCCTCTTAATTCATCCCTGTCCTTTACGATTTTGATCCAAACTTAGTGCTCCTCCTGTGCAACATTAGTTGTAGTACTCATTTTTGATACTTGAACACCTCCTCTGCATGAGAGATCCAATCTGGACATATGAACTGCTCAGCTGCCACAACTTAGGTTTAGAAATTTTTCCATTACTTGAACTGCCGTAGATCCAAAACTATAGCATCGGTGTGCGAAAGCTGTTTGTCAAATACTTAGCATTTTTTCCATTCACAGACCTGAAAATCGATAACTGTGTGGGCGACTTAACTCGTAAAACCGTAACCTGCCAGGACCATTAGTCCCCTCTTAAGCCGCCAATAGTTTACCTTTATAACTCCAATGCTATCCTCCGGCTTAACACATTTGTATGCATGTTTCATCATTGTTTACCCTTAAACCAAGCAGCCAGTTTAACCACATAATCTTAAACCGGCATAATCTTCTTTTCAGATCATCAAAAATGACTAAGACGTTCACTGCTTGCAACTGGGTCCCATCCCGGGTCACTAAGGAAGACCTGAACAACTTCGTTGCAACTGGCACCTTAGCCAAGAAAGAGGACATCCACTGGAGGGTCCGGGGTCTTGAAAATCCTCCTGAGCCCAAGGACGGAGAAGTGATTGTTTTCACTGATCACATGATCCAGGGGTTTAGCCCGGCCGGCTCAAAGTTCTTCCGAGACGTACTTCATTTTTTCCAACTTCATCCTCAAGACATTGGGCCCAACCCCGTGTCCAATATTTGCTTCCAAGTATTCTGTGAAGCTTATCTTCAAGAGGAGCCCACAGTTGAATGGTTTAGAGAGTTTTACTACTTAAAACGTCAGACAGAGTTTACTGACAGGCCTAGTTTGGAACTCGGTGGAGTTTCAATTCAGAAGAGAAAGGAAGCCGGTTTTCCTTATGCCAAGCCGCCCAGCCATCCCAAGGACTAGAACCAAACTTGGTTCTATTGTCAAAACACATCTCCAGCCGACAAGAATCCTCTGCCGGGTTACCGTGACCACCGGCTTAGCAACACACATTCACTTCCACCATGGATCAGCACCAAGGAGCGGGCCAAGTATGCGCCCACGTTTTCTAAGCTCAGAGCTTTCATGGCCAATGGCTTAACCGACATTGACCTTGTTCGGTGCTGGGTCTCTTGGAGGATCTTGCCATTAAGCCGTCACCCCAGCTTAATGTGCGAATATACTGGCGATTTAAAATATCCCCAACGCCACTGCGACATTCAACTATCTGACGCAGAAATCACTGAAGCCACCAAAGCGTTGCTGAACGAAACTTGGGCGGAATTCAGTAAAACGGGACTTAGTCCTTTCTGCACCTTCAACAAGTCGCCAGCTATAAGTGTTGCACGCCCTGCGTTTAATCTCAATCATATTTGTGTTAATATTGTCCACTTATGATCATTTAACCTCAACAGGCCGACTCTCCATTTTGGAAGAAGAAGCCGCAAGATAAGCCGGAAAACCGACCCGTACCAAGACCAAGGCCACAAAAAGGCCTGCCAAGAAGAAGACCACCAATCCCTCCGAGTTAAACTTGGATGACGACGGTGATCATGATGAGTCGAAGGTAGAACTTGACTCTCTTGGCTCATTTTTTGTACATCTCATTGACAATGATTGCTATCAGGAGGAAGCCGAAGCCAGCCGTGCGGGTGACGAAGAGGTAATTGTTCTTTCCTCCGGCTCAGAATCTGTACCAAAACAGAAAAGTCGCCAAGCAAGCCAGAAAGTAAGGTTTTCTCATCCTTTGGCTTATTTGGATCCCAACTTTATTTTGAAGAAGCAACAACATGAAGCTCGCCGCACAACCTGGAACAGTGGAAGCGGGATCCTTTCCTCCGTCTTACCAAACACCCCAGCTCCTCGCAAGCGTCGTCCAGGTTTCAACAAACTCTGACTTAACTTATCCTAGGGCCGGTATTTTTCGACAACCACTTAATCCTTCCAATTCAAATTATCAGGGGACGCCTGACTCTTCCTCTAGCGACTCAACGGGGACTCATGTCCCGGCCTTCAAACCAGTGCCTGGGTATGACGGTCAAATCTTTGCTTTCAGTTATATACTCAACTGTTGTATTAACATTATCTTGTGTTTCATTCACATGGCCATGGCAAAGCCCAGCAAGAAGACGAAGGTGACAAAAACTCCTGAAAACCCTTCTGAGCCGGAGCAGCAGTCAGCAGAGACCTCTCATCAAGCCCCTGAAGCCACAGTTGATGAACCGCCACTAGTTGATCACAATATTGACATTGACCAAATGGATGTTGACCCAGCCATCACCAATCCGCCGAGCCCCACTAAGCCGCCAAGCCCTATCAAGCCGGCTGAAGAAAAATATGATGATGTTACCATCATTGGGCATGGTTATGCATAGCTGGGCAAGCCTAATGTCTTGTCAAAGCACAACGCCAAAGAGGAGATTTTTGTTGCTGACAAAGGCAAGTGGTCAGCTAATCTGGACAGCTACACCCACTTTAGTGCCCAAGAGATTCACTCTGGGTACCTGAACCGTCTTTATGCAAGCCATGACTATGAAGCCGGCTTAGTAAACTTGATGAAGGAGCGTTTTGAGGTAAACACGATGACTCTCTTCATATAAATACACTTCCATTAGCCGCCAAGTTTATTGGACATAATAGAATAGAATGTGTTGTAAACTTCAAATAGCTTTATAGATCAATTCCAGTAGCCCCCAAGGGCCGGTTTATACTTTCAAGATAAACCAGGACTTCCAATAGTGGTTCTTCAACTTTGCATGCGTATCCCCCATGGGTCGGCTTAATCTGTCAAGATGAGCCGAGACTTTAGATCGTAATGATTTAATTTCACATCTGTAGCCCTCAAGGGCCGGCTTAATCTGTCAAGCTAAGCCGGGTCTCATTACCACATGTGTATAGAAACTTGAAGCATATAGCCCCCATGAACCGGCTATAAGCATCATATAACAACCCGGTCATCATAAAGTTGTCTTGAAAAAGAGCAAGGTGCATTAGCCCCCAAGTGCCAAGTAAAATACTTGTATTGTGCTTGGGACTTCCAAATAAGATGACTTTAACCCAGCTATTGTTTATATCCTGCAGGCTGAACTCACTGCCAAAGACTCCCAAGTCGCTGATCTTCAAGAAAACATCAAGTCTCAGCAATCTGAAACCTCCAAGGCGAAAACTGAACTAACCACCTCCTTGGCAGAGATAGAAAAGCTGAAGAAAGACTTCAAGATCGATCAAGCCGGCTGGGAGATAGAAAAATCAGCTCTGTTGAAAAGAGCAGAAGATGCTAAAGTAGCTCTTAAACCAGTGGCTGAAGAGCTCGCCGGTTTAAAACATCAAGTCAACGCCATGACTGCTGCCATCTTCGGTAAGTAACGTTATCTCAATTGTTGCTTTGAATGCATTGTAATCACTATGCACTCAACTTATAAATTTTTCTTGATTACGCAGGCTCCAGAGTTGCCCACCTTGGCTCAGATATGTGCAAGAAATTGAAAGCCGCCTACACGCTCATAGAACAACTATATACTGGCGCGCAACAAGCCATCTGCATAGCTGCTCACAAGAAATAGCCGCCAACTCTCATCAAGGATACTTTGGAGAAACTTTGTGTGCTACCCCCGCGGATTGAGGAACTGAAGAAATTAGCTGCAAGAGCTGGCGCACTCACCGCGCTAACCCGGGCCCAGGCATGGCAAGCAGATCTTGAACCGGCGGACTTAGCGACCGGCTTCCCGAGCGTGAAAGAGGACGGGTCTCTTTTTAGCGCAGAAGACTTCGCTTCAATAGCGAGGGAAATGCGTCCTCTAGCAAGCAAGCTGGCTGAAGATACCAATCTGTCACATTACCAGCCGGTTTACGACACTGATAACAAGAAGGTCAAGGTGCCGATTCATGATTCACATGACCTGACTCCTCCGATCCGTAAGCACACTTGCCCCTGATATTGACCCGTCAATACTTATAAGTGACGAAGCTGTATTTAGAGCTTTGACTGGGATCAACTGGGCCACTTCTGACTTCTAGCCAATGGGTGAAGAGGAGCAGGATGAACCGGTGCTGGATGACCCACAACCTTCAACTCGCCAAGGCCGAGACGAGTGAACCGCAGGCCGGCTTAGCATCTGCTCTCTGATACTTTGCCAAAACAATTATTCTTTTGGGCTATCAGTTGCCTTGTAATAGGCTAGCTTTAAACAATTATATATCATGCAATCACGCATGTTTGATCTGCATAACACTTGATGAGTTGTTTTGATCTTCTTTGATGATCCAATTTTTAATGCTCATATTCATTATCAATTTTGCCTAAGCATATTGTCCTAAACACTGCATACAAACAAAGTACAAGCACCTTGGCGGTTTACCCCAAGGCGGGTCAAAAAGCCCCATATAACAAACCACTGGTGACTAACGTCCATAACCAGGGCCAGTTTATCAATACCTCATATAATTATAACAAGATAAATATCATACCTGTGATTCTTATGTGTATTGCCGGCTTACCAGGCCATATGCAATAAGGGCAACAATCCCAGTACAAAGCGCAGCAGTCTGTGTAATTTATTCACGCTACGGACTTACAACTCCTTAACCAGCAAAGGGTAACACCCCCCAAAATTTGAGAGTACAGGACTCCATAGATATAAACATCATACACTGGCGACTTAGCATCCAAAGCCAGACCGGGTTATCAAAACACTGGATTTTATCCAATAAAGATCAAGGCATCATGACCTGAATCGAATTTTGACCATATATCAATATGGCACAAATATAAGTCAACAAAAATATTCAAAGGCAAAAGAAAACAGAAAATCAAGGCATTTAAAGGCTGCCAGGCCTCAAAATCAAGTGTTATTCAAGGGCTGCACAACCACTGAGTTACTCATTAATTCAAACCTGTAAGTCGGGCCTTGAAGGAAATATGCCCTAGAGGCAATAATAAAGTTATTATTTATTTCCTTATATCATGATAAATGTTTATTATTCGCGCTAGAATTGTATTAACCGGAAACATAATACATGTGTGAATACATAGACAAACATAGTGTCACTAGTATGCCTCTACTTGACTAGCTCGTTTATCAAAGATGGTTATGTTTCCTAGCCATGGACAAAAGAGTTTTCATTTGATTAACGAGATCACATCATTAGGAGAATGATGTGATTGACTTGACCCATTCCGTTAGCTTAGCACTTGATTGTTTAGTATGTTGCTATTGCTTTCTTCATGACTTATACATGTTCCTATGACTATGAGATTATGCAATTCCCGTTTACCGGAGGAACACTTTGTGTGCTACCAAAAGTCACAACGTAACTGGGTGATTATAAAGGAGCTCTACAGGTGTCTCTGAAGGTACATGTTGGGTTGGCGTATTTTGAGATTAGGATTTGTCACTCCGATTGTCGGAGAGGTATCTCTGGGCCCACTCGGTAATGCACATCACTATAAGCCTTGCAAGCATTGCAACTAATTAGTTAGTTGTGGGATGATGTATTACGGAACGAGTAAAGAGACTTGCCGGTAACGAGATTGAACTAGGTATTGAGATACCGACGATCGAATCTCGGGCAAGTAACATACCGATGACAAAGGGAACAACGTATATTGTTATGCGGTCTGACCGATAAAGATCTTCGTAGAATATGTGGGAGCCAATATGAGCATCCAGGTTCCGCTATTGGTTATTGACCGGAAACATGTTTCGGTCATGTCTACATTGTTCTCGAACCTGTAGGGTCCGCACGCTTAAGGTTTCGATGACAGTTATATTATGAGTTTATGAGTTTTGATGTACCGAAAGAGTTCGGAGTCCCGGATGAGATCGGGGACATGACGAGGAGTCTCAAAATGGTCGAGACGTAAAGATCTATATATTGGACGACTATATTCGGACTTCGGAAAGGTTCCGAGTGATTCGGGTATTTTTCAGAGTACCGGAGAGTTACGGGAATTCGCCGGGGAGTATATGGGCCTTATTGGGCCATACTGGAATAGAGGAGAGAGGCCAAAAGGAAGGAGGCCTGTGCCCCCCTTCTGGTCCGAATTGGACAAGGGGCACAGCCCCCTTTTCCTTATTCCTCTTCCCCTCTTTCCCCTTCTCCTACTCCAACAAGGAAGGAGGGAGTCCTACTCCCGGTGGGAGTAGGACTCCCCTTGGCGCGCCCCTCCTAGGCCGGCCGCCCCTTCCCCTTGCTCCTTTATATATGGGGGCAGGGGGCACCTCTAGGACAACAAAAATTGATCCCTTGGATCTCTTAGCCGTGTGCGGTCCCCCCCTCCATCATAGTCCTCCTCGATAATATTGTAGCGGTGCTTAGGCGAAGCCCTGCGACGGTAGAACATCAAGATCGTCACCACACCGTCGTGCTAACGGAACTCTCCCTCGACACTCGGCTGGATCAGAGTTCGAGGGACGTCATCGAGCTGAACGTGTGCTAGAACTCGGAGGTGTCGTAGTTTCGGTGCTTGATCGGTCGGGCCGTGAAGACGTACGACTACATCAACCGCGTTGTTCTAATGCTTCCGCTTTCGGTCTACGAGGGTACGTGGACAACACTCTCCCCTCTCGTTGCTATGCATCACCATGATCTTGCGTGTGCGTAGGAAAATTTTGAAATTACTACGTTCCCCAACAGTGGCATCCGAGCCTAGGTTTTATGCGTTGATGTTATATGCACGAGTAGAACACAAGTGAGTTGTGGGCGATACAAGTCATACTGCTTACCAGCAAGTCATACTTTGGTTCGGCGATATTGTTGGATGAAGTGGCCCGGACCGACATTACGCGTACGCTTACGCGAGACTGGTTCTACCGACGTGCTTTGCACACAGGTGGCTGGCGGGTGTCAGTTTCTCCAACTTTAGTTGAACTGAGTGTGGCTACGCCCGGTCCTTGAGAAGGTTAAAACAACACTAACTTGACGAACTATCGTTGTGGTTTTGATGCGTACGTAAGAACGGTTCTTTACTCAGCCCATAGCAGCCACGTAAAATTTGCAACAACAAAGTAGAGGACGTCTAACTTGTTTTTGCAGGGCATGTTGTGATGTGATATGGTCAAGACGTGATGAGATATAAGTTGTTGTATGAGATGATCATGTTTTGTTGAAGTTATCGGCAACTAGCAGAAGCCCTATGGTTGTCTCTTTGTTGCATAAGATGCAAGTGCCAAATAATTGCTTTACTTTATCGCTATGCGATAGCAATAGTTGCAAGAGCAATAGTTGGCGAGACGACCATGTGACGACACATTGATATAGATCAAGATGATGAAGATCATGGTGTCGTGCCGGTGACGATAGAGATCAGGACAGTACTTTGGAGATGGAGATCAAAGGCGAAAGATGATCATGGCCATATCATGTCACATATTTTGATTGCATATGATGTTTATCTGTTATACATCTTATTCTGTTTTGTTTGACGGTAGCATTTTAAGATGATCTCTCACTAATTACCAAGAAGTGTTCTCCCTGGGTATGCACCATTGCGAAAGTTCTTCGTGCTGAGACACCACGTGATGATCGTGTGTGATAGGCTCTACGTTCAAATACAACGGGTGCAAAACAGTTGCACACGCGGAATACTCAGGTTAAACTTGACGAGCCTAGCATATACAGATATGGCCTCGGAACACGGAGACCGAAAGGTCGAACGTGAATCATATAGTAGATATGATCAACATAGTGATGTTCACCATTGAAAACTACTCCATCTCACGTTATGATCGGACATGATTTAGTTGATTTGGATCACGTGATCACTTAGATGCCTGAGAGATGTCTGTCTAAGTGGGAGTTCTTTAGTAATATGATTAATTGAACTTAAATTTATCATGAACTTAGTCCTGGTAGTATTTTGCAAATTATGTTGCAGATCAATAGCTTGCGTTGTTGCTTTCATATGTTTATTTTGATATGTTCCTAGAGAAAATTGTGTTGAAAGATGTTAGTAGCAATGATGCAGATTGGATCCATGATCTGAGGTTTATCCTCATTGCTGCACAGAAGAATTATGTCCTTAATGCACCGCTAGGTGACATACCTATTGCAGGAGCAGATGCAGACGTTATGAACGTTTGGCTAGCTCAGTATGATGACTACTTGATAGTTTAGTGCACCATGCTTAACGGCTTAGAATCGGGACTTCAAAGACGTTTTGAACGTCATGGACCATATGAGATGTTCCAGGAGTTGAAGGTAATATTTCAAGCAAATACCCGAGTTGAGAGATACGAAGTCTCCAACAAGTTCTATGGCTGAAAGATGGAGGAGAATCGCTCAACTAGTGAGCATGTGCTCAAATTGTCTGGGTACTACAATCGCTTGAATCAAGTGGGAGTTAATCTTCCAAATAAGATAGTGATTGACAGAGTTCTCTAGTCACCATCACCAAGTTAGTAGAACTTTGTGATGAACTATAGTATGCAAGGGATGACGAAAACGATTCCCGAGCTCTTCATGATGTTGAAATCGACGAAGGTAGAAATCAAGAAAGAGCATCAAGTGTTGATGGTTGACAAGATCACTAGTTTCAAGAAAAAGGGCAAAGGGAAAGAAAGGGAACTTCAAGTAGAATGACAAGCAAGTTGTCACTCCCGCGAAGAATCCCAAAGCTGGACCAAAGCCTGAAACTGAGTGCTTACACTGCAAAGGAAATAGTCACTGGAAGCGGAAATGCCCTGAATATTTGGTGGATAAGAAGGATGAAAAAGTGAACAAGGGTATATTTGATATACATATTATTGATGTGTACCTTACTAGTGTTTATAGTAGCCCCTGAGTATTTGATACTTGTTCGGTTGCTAAAAATTAGTAACTCGAAACAGGAGTTACAGAATAATCAGAGACTAGTTGAGGGCGAAGTGGCGATGAGTGTTGGAAGTAGTTCCAAGATTGATATGATCATCATCGCACGCTCTCTATACTTTCGGGATTAGTGTTAAACCTAAATAAATGTTATTTGGCATTTGCGTTGAGCATGAATATGATTTGATCATGTTTATTGCAATACGGTTATTCATTTAAAGTCAGAGAATAATTGTTGCTCTGTTTACATGAATAAAACCTTCAATGGTCATACACCCAATGAAAATAGTTTGTTGGATCTCGATTGTAGTGATACACATATTCATAATATTGATGCCAAAAGATGCAAAGTTGATAATGATAGTGCAACTTATTTGTGGCACTGCCGTTTGGGTCATATCAGTGTAAAGCACATGAAGAAACTCCATGCTGATGGGTTTTTGGAATCACTTGATTATGAATCATTTGATGCTTGCGAACCATGCCTTTTGGGAAAGATGACTAAAACTCTGTTTTTCGGAACAATGGAACGAGCTACTGATTTATTGGAAATAATACATACTGATGTATGCGATCCAATGAGTGTTGATGCTCGTGGCGAGTATCGTTATTTTCTGACCTTCACAGATGACTTGAGAAGATATGGGTATATCTACTTAATGAAACACAAGTCTGAAACATTTGAAAAGTTCAAAGAATTTCAGAGTGAAGTGGAGAATCATCATAACAAGAAAATAAAGTTTCTACGATCTGATCGTGGAGGAGAATATTTGAGTTATGAGTTTGGCCTTCATATAAAACAATGTGGAATAGTTTCACAGCTCACGCCACATGGAACACCACAGCGTAATGGTGTGTCCGAACGGCATAACCGCACTTTATTGGATATGGTGCGATCTATGATGTATCTTACCGATTTACCACTATCGCGTTGGGGTTATGCATTAGAGACAGTTGCATTCACTTTAAAAATGGCACCATCAAAATCCGTTGAGACGACGCCTTATGAACTATGGTTTGGCAAGAAACCAAAGTTGCCGTTTCTTAAATTTTGGGGATGCGATGCTTATGTGAAAAAGTTTCAACCTGATAAGCTCGAACCCAAATCGGAGAAGTGCGTCTTCATAGAATACTCAAAGGTAACTATTGGGTACACCTTCTATCACAGATCTGAAGGCAAGTTATTCGTTGCTAAGAATGGATCCTTTCTAGAGAAGGAGTTTCTCTCGAAAGAAGTGAGTGGGAGGAAAGTAGAACTTGATGAGGTAACTGTACCTGCTCCCTTATTGGAAATTAGTTCATCACAGAAATCAGTTCCTGTGATTCCTACACCAATTAGTGAGGAAGCTAATGATGATGATCATGAAGCTTGAGATCAAGTTACTACCGAACCTCGTAGGTCTTTCAGAATAAGATCCGCACCAAAGTGGTATGGTAATCCTGTTCTAGAAGTCATGTTACTAGACCATGATGAACCTACAAACTATGAGGAAGCAATGATGAGCCCAGATTCCGCAAAATGGCTTGAGGCCATAAAATCTGAGATAGATTCCATATATGAGAGCAAAGTGTGGACTTTGGTTGACTTGCTCGATGATCAGCAAGTCAAGTTAAATAAATGGATCTTCAGGAAGACGGACACTGATAGTAGTGTTACTATCTGCAAAGCTCGACTTGTTGCAAAACGTTTTCGACAAGTTCAAGGTGTTGAATACGATGAGATTTTCTCACTCGTAACGATGCTTAAGTCTGTCCGAATCATGTTAGCAATTGCCACATTTTATGAAATCTGGCAAATAGATGTCAAAACTGCATTTCTTAATGGATTTATTAAAGAAGAGTTGCATATGATGCAACGAGAAGGTTTTGTCAATCCTAAAGATGCTAACAAAATGTGCAAGCTCCAGCGATCCATCTATGGACTGATGCAAGCATCTCAGAGTTGGAATATACGCTTTGATAAGTTGATCAAAGCATATAGTTTTATACAGACTTGTGGTGAAGCCTGTATTTACAATAAAGTGAGTGGGAGCACTACCGCCTTTCTGATAAATATATGTGAGTAACATATTTTTGATCATAAATGATGTAAATTTTTCTGGAAAGCATAAAGGAGTATTTGAATGGAGTTCTTTTAAAAGAAATACCTCAGTAAAGCTACTTACATATTGAGCATCAAGATCTATTGAGATAGATCAAGACGCTTGATAAGTTTTTCAATAAGTACATACCTTGTCAAGATTTTGAAATAGTTCAAAATGGAACAGTCAAAGAAAGAGTTCTTGCCTGTGTTGCAAAGGTGTGAAATTGAGTAAGACTCAAATCCCGACCACGGCAGAAAATAGAAAAGAAGAATGAAAGTCATTCCCTATGCCTCAGTCATAGGTTCTATAAAGTATGCTATGCTGTATACCAGACCCATTGTATACCTTGCTCTGAGTTTGGCAAAGGAATACAATTTTGATCTAATAGTAGATCACTGGACAGCGGTCAAGAATATCCTTAGTGAGGACTAAGGAGATGTTTCTCGATTATGGAGGTGATAAAAGAGTTCGTCGTAAAAGTTACATTGATGCAAACTTTTACACTGATCTAGATGACTCTAAGTCTCAATCTGGATACATATTGAAAGTGGGAGCAATTAGCTAGAGTATCTCCGTGCAGAGCATTGAAGACATAGAATATTTGCAAAATACATACGGCTCTGAATGTGACAGACCCGTTGACTAAACTTCTCTCACGAGCAAAACATGATCATACCTTAGTACTCTTTGGGTGTTAATCACATAGAGATGTGAACTAGATTATTGACTCTAGTGAACCCTTTGGGTGTCGATCACATGATGATGTGAACTATGGGTATTAATCACATACAGATGTGAATATTGGTGTTAAATCACATGATAATGTGAACTAGATTATTGACTCTAGTGCAAGTGGGAGACTGAAGGAAATATGCCCTAGAGGCAATAATAAAGTTATTATTTATTTCATTATATCATGATAAATGTTTATTATTCATGCTAGAATTGTATTAACCGGAAACATAATACATGTGTGAATACATAGACAAACATAGTGTCACTAGTATGCCTCTACTTGACTAGCTCGTTTATCAAAGATGGTTATGTTTCCTAGCCATGGACAAAATAGTTGTCATTTGATTAACGAGATCACATCATTAGGAGAATGATGTGATTGACTTAACCATTCCGTTAGCTTAGCACTTGATCGTTTAGTATGTTGCTATTGCTTTTTCATGACTTATACATGTTCCTATGACTATGAGATTATGCAACTCTCGTTTACCGGAGGAACACTTTGTGTGCTATCAAACGTCACAACGTAACTGGGTGATTATAAAGGAGCTCTATAGGTGTCTCCGAAGGTACATGTTGGGTTGGCGTATTTCGAGATTAGGATTTGTCACTCCGATTGTCGGAGAGGTATCTCTAGGCCCACTCGGTAATGCACATCACTATAAGCCTTGCAAGCATTGCAACTAATTAGTTAGTTGCGGATGATGTATTACGGAACGAGTAAAGAGACCTGCCGGTAACGAGATTGAACTAGGTATTGAGATACCGACGATCGAATCTCAGGCAAGTAACATACTGATGACAAAGGGAACAACGTATGTTGTTATGCGGTCTGACCGATAAAGATCTTCGTAGAATATGTGGGAGCCAATATGAGCATCCAGGTTCTGCTATTGGTTATTGACCGGAAACATGTTTCGGTCATGTCTACATTGTTCTCGAACCCGTAGGGTCCACACGCTTAAGGTTTCGATGACAATTATATTATGAGTTTATGAGTTTTGATGTATCGAAGGAGTTTGGAGTCCCGGATGAGATCGGGGACATGACGAGGAGTCTCGAAATGGTCGAGACGTAAAGATCGATATATTGAACGACTATAATCGGACTTTGGAAAGGTTCCGAGTGATTCGGGTATTTTTCAGAGTACCGGAGAGTTACGGGAATTCGCCGGGGAGTATATGGGCCTTATTGGGCCATACGGGAATAGAGGAGAGAGGCCAAAAGGAAGGAGGCCTGCGCCCCCCTTCTGGTCCGAATTGGACAAGGGGCGCAGCCCCCTTTTCCTTATTCCTCTCCCCCTCTTTCCCCTTCTCCTACTCCAACAAGGAAGGAGGGAGTCCTACTCCCGGTGGGAGTAGGACTCCCCTTGGCGCGCCCCTCCTAGGCCGGCCGCCCCCTCCCCCTTGCTCCTTTATATACGGGGGCAGGGGGCACCTCTAGGACAACAACAATTGATCCCTTGGATCTCTTAGCCGTGTGCGGTGCCCCCCTCCATCATAGTCCTCCTCGATAATATTGTAGCGGTGCTTAGGCGAAGCCCTGCGACGATAGAACATCAAGATCATCACCACACCGTCGTGCTGACGGAACTCTCCCTCGACACTTGGCTGGATCGGAGTTCGAGGGACGTCATCGAGCTGAACGTGTGCTAGAACTCAGAGGTGCCGTAGTTTCGGTGCTTGATCGGTCGGGCCATGAAGGCGTACGACTACATCAACCGCGTTGTTCTAACGCTTCCGCTTTCGGTCTACGAGGGTACGTGGACAACACTCTCCCCTCTCATTGCTATGCATCACCATGATCTTGCGTGTGCGTAGGAAATTTTTGAAATTACTACGTTCCCCAACAGGCCTCACATGACCAAATCGTCGTTTTAACTTTGACAAGTTCAGGGTCTTTAAAAGATTAACTGCCAAGAGCACGATGAGTCATTCCAGGATTACCTGGTCAGAGTGGCAAACTTACAAAGGCAGGATAACCCGGATTTTTGGTGAATACACCTGGCGTCCAAGCCTATTACGCGAGACAACAAAGCTTTTGTTCATTTAACAAAAAGCCCCCAAGTAAAATTGTGATCCGGATCAGTAGGGTAGTCACAGCTATGCTCAATGAGCAGGAAGCCCATAAATTTTTGTAATCAAGGCGTACAAGCCGGATCAAAAGGGTCATAGCTATGCTCAATGAGCAGGAAGGCCCCAAGTGACCTTTTGAAGTAAATAAAGACTCAGATGCTCAGAAATGAAATGACTGAGGCCCTGAATCATCAGGGATGCCGGCTTTATTATACTAATCATAATATATACACTGATAAAAGTATGTACATCACAAGAGCCAGTGGTTCAGGTGTAATAAGGCTGAAAATGAGCAATATTCCACGGCCGTGGGTCTCCTCCTCCGACGTGCGCGAGTCCTTGTGGTCTCGAACATCGATAAGGTAGTATGACCCGTTGTTCAGATTCTTGCTAACCACAAACGGTCCTTCCCAAGGTGGGGATAGATTGTGCATGTCGGTTTGATCCTGGATGAGCC
This sequence comes from Triticum aestivum, assembly GCF_018294505.1. Classification (NCBI taxonomy): domain Eukaryota; kingdom Viridiplantae; phylum Streptophyta; class Magnoliopsida; order Poales; family Poaceae; genus Triticum; species Triticum aestivum. The sequence goes on from NC_057813.1 coordinate 386,116,639, forward strand.
AGAGCACCAAATCACCTTCTTGAAAAGTTCTGGTTTTAACCCGGCGACTGTGATAACGACGCAGATCTTGCTGGTAAATCGCTGAACGAGCCGCCGCAAGGTCACGCTCTTCATCCAACAGGTCAATAGCATCCTGACGTGCCTTCTCATTATCAGCTTCAACATAAGCTGCCACAGGAGGCGAATCGTGACATATGTCACTAGGGAGAACCGCCTCAGCTCCGTAAACCATGAAGAAAGGCGTGTAACCCGTAGATCTTTTGGGGGTGGTATTGGTACTCCAAAGCACTGAGGACAACTCCTCCACCCAACAACTCGGTGTCCTCTGCAAAGGGACCATAAGCCGGGGCTTGATACCTGTCAAAATTTCTTGATTAGCTCATTCAACTTGGTCATTAGACTGGGGGTGAGCCACTGATGATACATCAAGCCGGATCTGCTCTTGTTAACAGAATTCTTTTATTGCCCCCTTAGACAGATTAGTACCATTTATCAGTAATGATACTATGAGGATATCCAAAACTAAAGATCACCTTTTTGATGAATTGAACCGTCGTGGCTGCATCACATTTGCTGACCAGCTCAGCCTCAACCCACTTTGTAAACTTGTCAGCTGCTACCAAGAGATGAGTCTTTTTATCCTTAGACCTTTTGAAAGGCCCAACCATATCCAGCCCTCAGACTGCAAACAACCAAGTAACATGAATCATCCTCAATTCTTGAGCTAGCACATGAGCTCGTCGTGAAATTTTCTGACAACCATCACACTTACTGACCAGATCTTCTGCATCAGCATGAGCCGCCAGCCAATAAAACCCATGACGAAAAGCCTTATCAACGAGAGACTTAGAGCTGGCATGATGACCACAATCTCCTTCATGAATCGCCCTTAAAATTTCACGGCCCTCCTCAGGAGAAACGCATCGTTGAAACACCCCTATAACATTGCATCTGTGAAGCTCACCATTAACAATACTCATTGACTTAGACCTCTGGGTTATTTGCCTGGCCAAAGTTTCATCCTTAGGTAACTCGCCCCGGGTCATATAAGCCAAATATGGAACAGTCCGATCAGGGATAACATGCAGAGCCGCCACCAACTTTGCCTCCAGGTCAGGAACTGGCAAGTCCTCCTCTGCAGGCAACTTTACTGATGGGTTATGCAAAATATCAAGAAAAATATTAGTGGGGACTGGCTTACACTGAGACCCTAGCCAGCTTAAAGCCCCAACAGCCTCATTTTTCCTGCGATCAACATGCTCCACTTGATATCCTTTGAAATGACCAGCAATAGCATCAACCTCTCGGTGATAAGCCGCCATGAGTGGATCCTTTGAATCCCAAGTTCCTGACACTTGCTGAGCCACCAAATCTGAGTCGCCGAAGCACCGTACCCGGCTTAGATTCATCTCTTTAGCCATACGAAGACCATGGAGTAAGGCTTCGTACTCAGCTGCATTGTTAGTACAAGGGAACATCAACCTTAAAACATAACAAATTTTGTCACCTCGTGGGGAAGTCAATATAAATCTAGCTCCCTAGCCTTCCAACTGACTGGACCCATAAAAATGAATAGTCCAATATGTATTGCCCAGCTTATCCTCAAGCATCTGTAGCTCTATCCAATCATTGATAAAGTTCACAAGTGCTTGAGATTTTATAGCCGTCCGAGGCACATACTTCAAGCCATGGGGTCCAAGCTCAATGGCCCACTTAGCTACCCAACATGTGGCTTCTCTGTTTTGAATAATATCCCCTAATGGAGCAGAACTAACCACAGTGATGGGATGACCAAGGAAATATTGCTTCAACTTGCCACTGGCCATGAACACGCCGTAAACCAGTTTCTGCCAATGTGGGTATCTCTGCTTAGACTCAATGAGTACCACTAACATAGTAAACCGGCCTTTGAACCGGATACTCCTTGCCTGACTCCTTCCTTTCAACCACAACTGCCACACTGACAGCCATGTTGTTTGCAGCCACATATAACGTCAAGGGCTCCTTCTCAATAGGAGCTGCAAGAACCGGTGGCTCAGCCAGTTGTTTCTTAAGCGCCTCAAACGCCTCATTAGCAGCATCGCTCCAGACAAAGTCATCTATCTTCTTCATCATCTGATTCAAAGGGATAGCCTTCTCTCCCAGGCGGCTTATAAACCGGCTCAAAGCCGCAATACGACCCGCCAAGCGTTGAACATCATTGATACATGCCGGTTTGGCCAAGGAAGTGATATACTTGATCTTCTCCGGGTTAGCTTCAATGCCCCTCTCAGGAACCAGGAACCCCAATAACTTGCCTGCTGGCATGCCAAAAACACACTTGGCCAGGTTAAGCATCATTTTATAGACCCGAAGATTGTCAAAAGGTCACTTTCAGATCCTCAATCAAGGTCTCCTTCTTCCTGGATTTCACAACAATATCATCCACATAAGCGTGAACATTGCGCCCAATCTGGCCATGGAGGCAATTCTGAACACACCATTGGTAAGTCGCCTGGGCACTCTTTAGCCCAAAAGGCATAGACACATAGCAGAAGGCTCCAAAGGGAGTGATGAAAGTTGTCTTCTCTTGCTCCTTAACTGCCATCTTGATCTGATGATAACCAGAGTAAGCATCCAAAAAACTCAAACGCTCACAACCCGCCGTAGCATCGATAATCTGATCAATACGAGGGAGAGAAAAAGGATCAGCCGGACATGCTTTATAAAGGTCTGTATAATCCACACACATACGCCAAGTGCCATTTTTCTTAAGTACTAGCACCGGGTTAGCCAACCACTCAGGATGAAAAACTTCAATGATGAACCCTGCCGCCAAGAGCCGGGCCACCTCTTCACCAATTGCCTTGCGCCTCTCCTCATTAAAACAACGAAGAAACTGCTTGACTGGCTTAAACTTGGGATCCACATTAAGAGTGTGCTCAGCGAGTTCCCTCGGTACACCTGGCATGTCAGAAGGCTTCCATGCAAAGATGTCCCGGTTCTCACGGATGAACTCGATGAGCGCGCTTTCCTATTTCTGATCCATATTAGCACATATGCTAAACTACTTTGATGAGTCGCCAGGGACAAAATCAACCATCTTCGTATCATCTGCCAATTTAAACTTCAATAGGGGGTCATTCTCTGTGGTTGGCTTCTTCAAAGGCGTCATATCTGTCGGGTCAATATTGTCTTTATAAAACTTCAACTCCTCAGTGGCACAAGCCGACACAACACACGCAGCATCACCTTCTTCACAATACAGGGAAATTTTTCTATTACCATGCACCATGATGGTGCCCTTATAACCCGACATCTTAAGCTGCAAATAAACATAACATGACCGCGCCATAAACCTGGCATAAGCCGGCCGCCTGAACAAAGCATGGTATGGGCTTTTGATCTTTACCACCTCAAAGGTCAACTTCTCAGCTCTAGAATCATTGTCGTCTCCAAAAGCTATGTCCAGTGTTTTCTTACCCCTGGATACGCCGACTTACCGGGCACCACCCCATGGAAAATAGTTGAAGATGCCTTAAGATCTTTGTCAGTCAAATTCATACGACAAAAAGTTTCATAGTAAAGGATATTGATGCTGCTGCCCCCATCCATGAGCACCTTTGTAAGCTTATATCCTCCTACCCGTGGAGCAACCACCAATGCCAACTGACCTGGATTGTCAACCCGAGGCGGGTGATCCTCATGACTCCATACAATAGGCTGCTTAGACCACCTTAAATAACGAGGCACCGTCGGCTCAACAGAGTTCACCGCCCGCTTATGGATTTTCTGATCTCGCTTGCACAGGCTCGTGGTGAACACATGATACTGACCACCCACTACAAGAAATATGTCAACTTGTGACCTTGACTATTGGTCACCAAAAGGTCATTGTTTTTCATTTGCGACCCTTTTTTGACCAAAAACAGAAGGTCAAAAGCTGACGGTCGTAAACTGACTATAGCGACCTTCTCTGTGAGAAGGTCGTGGACGTTTACGACCAAAATATGCCTACTGTCTTGTTTTGGTCACTAGCAGCCTCCCCAGGCCACGTAGGCATCCAGCATGGCAAGCTGATGTGGCACAAGATTCAGCCCGGTCCAATTTGGTTTTCTACATGGGCCTAGCCCATTAATTCAACCCATTTATATTGTTTTCCTATGAATTTTTTGTCAGCTTCATGGACCAAGCCCAACATTGCAGCCTTTTTATTTTTGGCCCATGGTCTTCATTGCAGCCTTTTTATTTTTGGCCCATGGCCTTCATTGCAACATTATAGCCTTTTTATTTTGGGTCGTGGCCTTTTTAGTCCATAGATTTCTAGTTTTGCCCATTATATATTGGAGCTGGTCCCACACGTCAAATATTTCAACATTGCTCAGATTATTTTGATAAGTGGATCCCACTTGTGAGGTTTCCATTTCACACATTTTTAAATCACTATTTCAAACAAAACAGAACAAACATAATTTGTTAAATAACAGTAAATCTGTTCCGATGTCACAATTTATTACAGTCAAGCGGAATAAACAAATCTCTGGCAAGTGAATACAAATAACAGTAAATCCGTTCCAATGTCACAATCTCTATAGTATCACAATGCATCACAGCTTTGCACTTGGCTTCATGGATTTGCACTTCAAATTTGTCCTGGCTCTCCTGTAAAAGAGTGAACACAAAGGCTACCAGCATTAGTGTACTGCTGCTGAGGCCAGAACCAAACAATTGCAATGGCAACACTAATGTAAACAACAAAGTAGATCTACCCACTCGTACGTTCCAGCCTCACCTTTCCCTTCCTGATTTTGGACACTATCATGCAATACTATAAAGGGCAAATAAAACAATAGACTTGCATAGTGAAATGTTTGCTTTTACAGATCTTATAGAATAATTTGTTTATGCCAAAAATGCATCAGTTTGTACAATACTAGAAAGGGCAAATAAAACAACAGACTTGCATACGGCAAATAACACACATTAACCTGCTGTTGTTCTACACTTCAACTACCACATTCAAGCTCATGTTAGGCACCACCAACACTAACCTACAGGTACCAGCATGGTATATTGGTACAAGTGCAGGTCATGCAATGAACATCACTGTAATACATTCACCGATCTGAATTGTGATGAAATGCATAGGTCCAACCGATGACTACACAGCACCAACTACTTCAGACATTTGCCGGAGAAATGTTCATCTTTTTTATTCTTCAAAGATGTAAAAAGAAATGACTACACAACACCAACAACAATAGACTCTCACCCACCTAGAACTAGATCAACCAAGCATCCGTTTTTAAAAGCTCATTTTAAGATACTTCAACGACGAAAAATCTTAGTAGCATCTCCTTTAACACCATATGCTCAGTTGACAAAAGATTGACATGCAACTCCTCTACATTATATCACACCAACACAGAGAGATGCATATCTAGATGAGGAGAAAAAACACGTTGATGGCATCCTAGGCATCAGTTTTAAAAAAGCTCGATTTTAGATCATCAAAGACCAGAAAGGCCGCAACAGTCTAAATGTTTAACATCCTCTGCCCAGCATGACATCATCATCATCACAGAAATTCCCTAAACAGTCAGCTATCCATGCAGGAACATTAATTATCCTTAGAGCTAGAGGTGCATCTTGAAGGATGCATGCCAACAGCTAGCAAAGTGTAGCATATTGAAGCATGCTTGTCGTGTACCTTCCATTGGAGCAGCAACCCATAAGAAGCCCTTCATCGTCTGTCAACAATAGTGGATTCCCTGTAGTAAGCAACAACCAAGACAATGAGAGATTCAGGGCCTGCAGAGAAACAGAGTTCAGACCATAGCAAATAAGCATACAACTACAACAAACCAGGGCATAATTCAATTATAATCTGCATGACAATAACAGTAATACCAATTGTAGTAGTAAGTATACAGTTCTCTAAAATGAGTAGGTAACAAAGCCTCAAAGTATGCAGTGGACAAACTGGCAACCTATTAGTCCAGTATTTGATATACATGTCGCAGCAAATACATTATGCAAACAATAAAGACAAATTTGCAAGTGGGTTTTAGTAGCTGAAGCTTAGAAGTCAACCACTTAGTCCACTAACTAAACTAAGGACCAATTCAATTAGCAGCAGATATATAGCTACCAAACCATATTTTGCAAAGATGTCTCTCCCAGAAAACCATATCCCCTACTCTCGAGCATCCAACAAACAAAGAATAATTCTATAGAGGCAGTCATGTAGATAGATATTCCTTTACCTAAGGTTCAGGTAAGTGCAAGAAGCATGAAAGAAACATTTTCAGAGCATCATTACCCAGTCATACTCTCCGCGGACCCTTTCCACTCCATACTCCGTGCCTACATACACTCCAGCAACAACACCTATAGATTAACAAAAGAAGCATCCGAATGTGTCAGCAACAGCACCTGCAGATTAACAGATGTCTGAATCGGGAAGAACATGTTTGAATGGAGAAGACGGAAACAGGACTCAAGCGAACAAGACAGAGGAAAGGAGAGGACCTTCCATGGCCCTCCTCTTGAATCGACATCAGCATCGGCATCCCCAGCAGCTTCTCTCTCCATGGCCTCCTTCCTTCACTGCGCAAGGAGGGAGATGAGATGGGAGGGCAGCAGCTTCCGTCTCCATGGACTCCTTCCTTCACCACCAAGGGAGATGAGATGGGAGGACAGTGCCTGCACACGACCGAACGCACACACGCCTACATCAGATGAGATGCGGAGAGGAAAAAAACTAGAGATAGAAGAAGAAGAAGAGAATTAGAGGAGGGGTCTGACCTCCTACAGTCTCACCCTGGCCATATAGGGTTCCTGGATCCGTCGAGGAGGGAGGGAGGGAGCGAGGCCTGCAGCTTGTCGAGCGACTCCTGCACCTGGTCAGAGTAGCGGACGCCGACGAGCCACTGGTCCAGCTGGTGGTGGTGGTGCATCATGGCGGCGCCCTGGATCGGATTAGATCTGCCCCGCGAGGACGGATTTGAATCGGAACGCGAGGGCGGAGGGAGGCGGCGCAGGGGAGGAGGTCGTCCGCCACAGCGACCCCACGAGCCCCGCGAGCAGCGCCTCCAGCGCGATGACCAACCGCTCTAGGAACCGCTCGCAGTCGGTGGTGGCGGCCCGGTGGCTCAGCCAGATGCCGCCGCCGAGGACGACGAGGGAGAGGACGGTGGTGGCGACCATGTCCACGACGGCCTCCGTCTTGGGCCAGTTGGATCTGAGAGTGGGGAGGGGAGGGATCTGGATTGGGAGCGCGATGGGGAGGGCCGAGCGGTGACCGTATGGGAGGAACATCGGAGGAGTGGGGTGGGGGCGGCGACACGTCGAGATCCAGAGGGAGGGAGTGAGGTTGGGGGCGGCGGTGGGGGATCCAGAAGGAGGAGTGGTGTGCGGCGGCGGTGGATCCAGAAGGGAGAGAGGGAGAGAAGGTGGAGAAGGTTGCGGTGGGGAAGTGGGGGCGTGGGGGTTGTTAGGGCTAGGTGGGTGAAAGGGTGGGGGCGAGGGCTACCGTTGGATCCACGAGCATCCAACGGTGCTTGATGCATGATCCGCGTGAGATGGCTATGGCCCAATTAGAACGCAGCATGCGTGTATAACGTTATGACCATTTAGTATTGGACGTTATGACCATTCAAAATTGGTCGTGGTCAAAAAAAAGTGTAAAATCATGTCAGCATTTTAATTTTTATGTTTTGAGTGTCCAAAATGAATTTTTTTGTGAAGAAGCTATCAAATATTTGCACGAGGTGCATCTTGGAACTCCAAACAATGTTAATTTGGGGAGTTTTCACTTTCATTGCACAAAAGAGCCATTTTTCATTTTTCGAGTGCTCGAAATGACTTTTTTTGTGAAGAACCTACCAAATAATTATTGCAAAATTGGACCGAATTATTTTTCTAAAATACTAGGCCATATTTAATGCACAATTGACCAAATGGTTGGGTGTAAAAAGTTTTGATCCACCTCTGGTGAAAAAGACAATTTTCCGCCGATTCGGTTGGAAGCGGGTCAAATTTGAACTGCAACTACCTCATAGTTTGCTCTTTATTTTTTTCAAAAAATCATTTATAGGTACATAAGTGTCTATTTAATTAGAGAAACACCAAAAAAATATAAGATTCAACCACTAGCTAGGAACGGTCATTCCCGTCGTTTTGACCGCATTTTGAAATGGGCATAAAAAATTCAAAAAAAATCAAAAAATTAGAAAACCTTCGCATTGTGTCATTATATATGACCAAGTTTCCAGGAAAAATAATAAACTTGTAATACGGAAATTATTTTTAAAAAGTGTTCTCAGAAATGAGCTATCATGCGTGAAGATTCATGGCTTTCAAGCCAAATGATCAATCTTATGGTCACATTCATGGCATAGTTTGTTCAAATGATCTCATATTGTGCAAAAGGGTGCATATTGGAATGGCAAACAATGTTGATTTGGGGAGTTTTCACTTTCATTGCACAAAAGAGTCATTTTTCATTTTTCGAGTGCCCGAAATGAGTTTTTTTTGTGAAGAACCTACCAAATAATTATTGCAAAATTGGACCAAATTATTTTTCTAAAATACTAGGCCATATTTAATGCACAATTGACCAAATGGTTGGGTGTAAAAAGTTTTGATCCACCTCTGGTGAAAAAGACAATTTTCCGCCGATTCGGTTGGAAGCGGGTCAAATTTGAACTGCAGCTACCTCATAGTTTGCTCTTTATTTTTTCAAAAAATCATTTATAGGTACATAAGTGTCTATTTAATCAGAGAAACACCAAAAAAAATATAAGATTCAACCACTAGCTAGGAACGGTCATTCCCGTCGTTTTGACCGCATTTTGAAATGGGCATAAAAAATTCAACAAAAATCAAAAAATTGGAAAACCTTCGCGTTGTGTCATTATATATGACCAAGTTTCCGAGAAAAATAATAAACTTGTAATACGGAAATTATTTTTAAAAAGTGTTCTCAGAAATGAGTTATCATGCGTGAAGATTCATGGCTTTCAAGCCAAATGATCAATCTTATGGCCACATTCATGGCATAGTTTGTTCAAATGATCTCATATTGTGCAAAAGGGTGCATATTGGAATGGCAAACAATGTTGATTTGGGGAGTTTTCACTTTCATTGCACAAAAGAGTCATTTTTCATTTTTCGAGTGCCCGAAATGAGGGTTTTTTTGTGAAGAACCAACAAATAATTATTGCAAAATTGGACCAAATTATTTTTCTAAAATACTGGGCCATATTTAATGCACAATTGACCAAATGGTTGGGTGTAAAAAGTTTTGATCCACCTCTGGTAAAAAAGACAAATTTCCGTCGATTCACTTGGAAGCGGGTCAAATTTGAACTGCAACTACCTCACAGTTTGCTCTTTATTTTTTCAAAAAATCATTTCTAGGTACATAAGTGTCTATTTAATCACAGAAACACCAAAAAAATATAAGATTCAACCACTAGCTAGGAACGGTCATTCCCGCCGTTTTGACCGCATTTTGAAATGGGCATAAAAAATTCAAAAAAATCAAAAATTGGAAAACCTTCGCATTGTGTAATTATATATGACCAAGTTTCCAGGAAAAATAATAAACTTGTAATATGAAAATTATTTTTAAAAAGTGTTCTCAGAAATGAGCTATCATGCGTGAAGATTCAAGGCTTTCAAGCCAAATGATCAATCTTATGGCCACATTCATGGCATAGTTTGTTTAAATGATCTCATATTGTGCAAAAGGGTGCATATTGGAATGGCAAACAATGTTCATTTGGGGAGTTTTCACTTTCATTGCACAAAAGAGTCATTTTTCATTTTTCGAGTGCCCGAAATGAGGTTTTTTTGTGAAGAACCAACAAATAATTATTGCAAAATTGGACCAAATTATTTTTCTAAAATACTAGGCCATATTTAATGCCCAATTGACCAAATGGTTGGGTGTAAAAAGTTTTGATCCACCTCTGGTAAAAAAGACAAATTTCCGCCGATTCAGTTGGAAGCGGGTCAAATTTGAACTGCAGCTACCTCACAGTTTGCTCTTTATTTTTTCAAAAAATCATTTCTAGGTACATAAGTGTCTATTTAATCAGAGAAACACCAAAAAAATATAAGATTCAACCACTAGCTAGGAACGGTCATTCCCGCCGTTTTGACCGCATTTTGAAATGGGCATAAAAAATTCAAAAAAAAAATCAAAAAATTGGAAAATCTTCGCATTATGTCATTATATATGACCAAGTTTCCAGGAAAAATAATAAACTTGTAATACGGGAATTATTTTTAAAAAGTGTTCTCAGAAATGAGCTATCATGCGTGAAGATTCATGGCTTTCAAGTCAAATGATCAATCTTATGGCCACATTCATGGCATAGTTTGTTCAAATGATCTCATATTGTTTAAAAGGGTGCATATTGGAATGGCAAACAATGTTCATTTGGGGAGTTTTCACTTTCATTGCACAAAAGAGTCATTTTCATTTTTCGAGTGCCCGAAATGAGGTTTTTTTGTGAAGAACCTACCAAATAATTATTGCAAAATTGGACCAAATTATTTTTCTAAAATACTAGGCCATATTTAATGCACAATTGACCAAATGGTTGGGTGTAAAAAGTTTTGATCCACCTCTGGTAAAAAAGACAAATTTCTGCCGATTCAGTTGGAAGCGGGTCAAATTTGAACTGCAGCTACCTCATAGTTTGCTCTTTATTTTTTCAAAAAATCATTTCTAGGTACATAAGTGTCTATTTAATCAGAGAAACACCAAAAAAAATATAAGATTCAACCACTAGCTAGGAACGGTCATTCCCGCCGTTTTGACCGCATTTTGAAATGGGCATAAAAAATTCAAAAAAAAATCAAAAATTTGGGAAACCTTCGCATTGCGTCATTATATGTGGCCAAGTTCTCAGAAAAAATAACAAACTTGTAATACGGAAAATATTTTAAAAAAGTGTTCTCAGAAACGAGCTATCACGTGTGGAGATCAATGTCTTTCAAGCCAAATGATCAATCTTATGGCCACATTCATGGCATAGTTTGTTCAAATGATCCCATATTGTGCACAAGGGTGCATATTGGAATGGCCGATAATGTTGCCTAAGGAAGTTTTCATTTTCTTTGGACGAAAAAACCATTTTCCATTTTTCGAGTGCCCAAAGGGAGGTTTTTTTGTGAAGGACCTCCCAAATAATTGTTGCGAACTTGGACCAAATCAATTTTATCAAATACTAGGACATATTTAATGCAGAATTGACAAAATGGTTGGGTGCAAAAAGTTTTGATCCAACTCTCATGAAAAAGACAAATTTCTGCCGATTCCGCTGGAAGCGGGTCAAATTTGAACTGCAACTGCCTCATAGTTTGCTATTTATTTTTTCCAAAAGTCATTTCTAGTTACATAAGTACCTATTTAATCAGAAATACATGGTTTGGTGGTGGTACGTCGAGGTTTGGGCGGTGGCCGAGGGCCCCAACTCTAGAGCGCGTAAACTCGCATGCCCGCCGCGTGGTCACCGCGTGACCGTGGCGTTGCCATGTTTTCTGGGCGGCGTAGGCATGTCTAGTGGGTTGGGCACTCCCCAGGTAGGTGCTACAAAGAAAATTACAACATAAGATTCTCACGAGGAGACCGATCGCTACTCAAAGATGAATTATCAGCCAAGTGTTTGATTAGCGGTACGGGAAATGTACATGGCTAATGGGCATGAGTTTTGGCTGAGGATGATCAGTTACTAAGAAGACCGTCTTCACAAATTTTTAGCTCAAAAGGAGGAGCCTAGGTGGTACTTGCTTTGCAAACTACCACACTGGACATAAATACGAATGTTGAAGCTCAACTCAAAATAATGAATGGATTGAGCTGGCATTTGGTGGAGGATGGTTATTTGGGCATAGGAAAGCACTGTAGAAAATGGATACTATTCGGACATGCCAAAGTGGTACTTCCTTCACAAACTCTTGTTTTGAACAGAATAGGAAAATGAATATTTTTGAATTATTTTTGAACTAGGCAAGGAAGGTTTTTACATATTTGACGAAGATATGACCCAAAGAATTTATGAGATTTTTTTGGGAATTTTGGGAATGACAGAAATATAGGTTGCTTCACAACCTAGGGCAAAAACTGCCATAGGGACATGACATATAGGCAAAACTGATGAGGTGGCGCCTAGTCATAGCAACCCACCACAATTTACAAGGCTATGACCATCTATATTGGTCGTTAACAACTAGAAATAGGGCAGCGGACTAGCGCTATTTGCTTTATGACCTTTTCGTGTAAGGAAATTACGACCTTTCTGACCAAAATGGTCGCAATGGTTTAGGGTTTGGAGCCCCCCGAACAGCTTTTGGCCAATTGGTCTGAAATGGTCATAGATCTATGACCAATTCTTCCAGGGTCACTGACAGAAGGTCACTAGTTGACATATTTCTTGTAGTGACCATTCAGCTGCTTTGTATTACTCTGATAACTAGACTGTTGCTGCTGATTCCCTTGACTAGATTGCTGATTGAAACCACCTTGATTACCTTGGCCCTGAAAGCCAAAGTTTGAACCGCCGCCTCCAAAACTACGTCCATGAGAGCTGAACCCTGAACCGCCATGCGGGCCATGATTATTCTGAAAAAAGTTAGAGTTTCTATACTCCCTCATGATGAAGCAATCCTTCCACATGACTGGCCGTCTTATCCCGGGTTCCATGTTTTGGGCAAGGCTGATTCATCATGGCCTCAAGGTTGAACTTTGGCCCTCCAAACTGGGGTGCTTGCACTTTCCCCTTGCGACGTTGGTTATTACTCTGCGTGTCGCCGTCCGCCTTACGCTTACCATTACCACCTTGACCCGCCGTGTTATGCAGTCCCTTTGCATTGCCACCCGTCTTCCCCTTCTCAGTCTTCTCCTCATCAGACTCAGGATCTTTAGTGCTATCAGAGTCGGCATACTTGACGAGAGCCGCCATGAGCTCCCCCATATCATTGCAATTACGCTTAAGCCGCCCCAATTTCCGTTTAAGGGGAAGGAAGCGACAATTCTTCCCTAACATCAGGACTGCTAACCGGCGTTGATACCGCCCGATGAGTGTATAACAGCTAAAATCCGGCGCACCCTGGTTGTTGACTCGCCTTCACCTTGAACGCATGAATCCAGATCCAGAATTGACATAGGCTTCTTGCATGTGTCTTTAAAATTTTGAATAAATCGCCTTTTCAACTCCGCCCATGACCCAATAGAATTAGTGAGCAGGCTTTTCAACCAAGTACGAGCCAGCCCATCCAACATAATGGTGAAATACTTAGCACATGCAGCATCACTGACATCCAGCATCTCCATAGCCATCTCATAACTCTCAATCCAAGCTTCTGGGGGCTAATCCGCCGTGTAGTTAGGCACCTTACGGGGGCCCTTGAAATCCTTAGGTAAGCACTTGTTGCATAGAGCCAGCACTAAACATGGCACACCCAAGGTTCTAGAGGTCACTCATGCCTCCATAAACGCTGATGGATAAACCGGAGATTGTTGCTGAGCCGCCAACTGAGCTGCCAGCTTTGCTTCATGTCGCGCTCGGCCCTGGTCCACCAAAGCATGAGCATCATTACCAGCACGCGGCGGGTCAGGCCTACAGGGTTGATTGCCGTTCACTGCTTGACACGGTTGGTTCATCAATATTCCTGCTATAACTTCGGCTTGGACATGGTGTTGAATGGATACGATCACGACTATATGAATAAGCCGCCTACTGGGCCACATCCATCGAAAGAAGCTCTCCGGCTCTCCGTATTTCCATTGTCGCTGGCGACTCATTGTGAGCTGGGAGAGCTGCCAGTCGAATAGCCGCAGCTATCATGTTATCCAAGGGGTTAGAAAAATGCCCGAGGGTGTCGGAACATGTTGACGAGGGGTCAAGTTCAAACGTGGGGGGGGGGGGGTCTGTAGCACGTGCTGAATCGGTTCTCCAGCCGCCGCTGCCTCAGCGGCCCGATCCACACCAGGCGGGTTACTGGTTCTTGCCCTAGGCGTGTTGAAAAGATTCCTCACATCGTAAGCCGGGGGTAATCGACTCACATGCCTTCTGTTAAAGACCATGTTTGATGCGTCCTGGTCCAGGCTTAAGCGGAAGCTCTCTGCCTGAATCCGTTCCGCCTCCCTCTGCAAGGAGGCTCGCTCCATTGCCATCCGGGTGTTCCCCGTGTTTAGCTCCTCCTTGGCTTGGGTTATCTCATCTCATAATTTTGCAACATCTGCGTTGTGCTGAGTTTTGATTCGCCGGGTTAACCTCCGCTGTCAACAACGTTGCCAGGGCATCCAATAGATCAGATAAAACTTGAGCCGGCGGGCGCACAGGACCTCCTGACCCGGGAGCCGTCGTCGTTGCTGACCCAGAGATCATTGCTGCTGCCGTGGAAGAATCATGTCCTGGCTGTGTACCGGCCATGAAGATCGCGACCCGATGTGGCGGCTCATAGGGGTCCGGAATATTGTCACCATCGAAACAGCCCCCAAGCCCACCATCCTGCACCTGATAGTTGGAGTTGGTCTCACCAGTTGAGGACTCATCGCCTGAGTAGACAACCGTCTCACCACCAGGTTCAGATCCTCCTTCCAACTCCGCTCCGTGAACGAAACCAACAAAGACATGCTTCGGGGCGGCTTGAACCTTGGCGGGTCGCGCGCGCCGAGCGATTTCGACAATGTCGGTGCAGATGTCCGGCTCAGCTTCCGGCTCACCAATGAAGATGTGGATTCCGCCAAAGGGGACCCGGTACCCATGCTTGATTGAGTCGGCCTCGGGGCCCCAGCCCTCGTCATCAATGTAGAGCTTTCCGCGACGACTCTTAGTCATCCGGCCCACAGCGTATCCCTTGAGCCCTGCGATGCTGCCCTTCAAGAACTCAAAACCACCGTGCACTGGCCCCATGGTGGGCACCAACTGTCGTGGAATTGTCATGGCAGATGCCCTAGCATGAGGACTTGCGTGTGGAGCCATCGCGACGTAGTTAGCTTGAAGGGGTTAAATGGGACAAGGGACACAACGAGTTTATACTGGTTCAGCCCCTCGCGGTGGAGGTAAAGGCCTACTCTAGTTTAGGGTTGTATTGCTTGGGCTTCGATTACCAGGGAGTGAATGCGCTTGACCGAGTTCTCGATCTCTTCTTTCTTGCCCTAAACCGCCGCCGGGTCACCCCTCTATATACACAGGCTGATGCTCGATGGCTTACAGAGTCCCGACCGGCTCATACACAACGTGTCTGGCTCAGTGACAAAACTACACTTTCCTTATCATACAAGTTAACATATGGCGGTTTACGCCCGTGGGCCTCAAGTCGCCTTTGGGTCTTGGGCCTTCAGTAAGCTTGCTTCGTGAACCGCCATCTTCAACATCTTCCTAGGCCTTCTTGTTATGAACCGCTAGTGGTATGACCCACCCGGCCCCTCCTGGCGGGTCATACCCAATAGCTATATCCCCAACAAATACCAAACGGAGTCCAAACGCGGCGAAACTTTTTGTGGATTTTTTGGGCCAGGAACGCACTTGAGGGGAGCTCCAAGGGGAGCACAACCAACCAGGGCGTGCCTGGGTGACCAGGCGCCCCCCGATGGGTTGTGCCCTCCTTGTTGGCCTCCCGCACCACCTCTTTGCTCTATAAACTAGACCATTACTGGCGCGCGTTGCCGCGCCCATCTATTTTTGCGATAGAATGATAAGAATTCCATAACTACAAGGACATACATAGAAATTATCATACATGCTAAATAAATGCATATATTGTTGGTAATGGATAAAGGGAGAACGTTACATTTGAGAGAAGATACATGATAAAAATAGAGGCCTTATAATCATCATCGTGTGAATGTGAGCAGATAAAAGCTAGAGCTATACCACAGATTCAGTGTTTTTTTAGAATATATCTACTCATATATGGTTCAATTTATATACAAATGCACTAAGAGAAAGTTCTGATCACAATGTAACCTACAGCTAGACTGCATATGAATCATTTTGACTTGGTACGTACACATGTTCCCAGTAATACTGCACCTCTCGGTTCATCTTTTCCTTTTCACAAATAGTGAATGTAACTTCGCAGGGAATAACAAAAGCTCTATGCTGCAGAGCCTGCAAACATGAATAATTTAAAAAATGAATTACTTATCAAAATAATCCAAAGCGATTGATCTATGGATCAACATCTGAACAGAATCAGATTGTTTGATGTATGTAGTACACAAAGTTGACCATTGTGTGTACTACATCGCACGGACCGCCAATATGTTTAACCCGGAGGATCAGTGATTGAGTCTGTATAATCAGCAACCTGCAACAAGACATGGACAAACTGAAAAAGATAATGCACGCGATAAACAATAGAAAATTGGCCAAACCATAGAGGGGCAACAAACCTCACTAACAGTATATACTTCGTTGAGAGAAGATACAAGCCAAGCAAAGTTGTGTACTCCTCACAAGCATTACCGTCCCTGAAAATAACACGAAACAACATGCATCAATACTCCAATGACATACATCACACAAACCAGACCAAATTTCCGGGAATATGAAAATGTGTAGCTTGCAGGTTCACAGTCGCAACAAGTAGGAAATGATGATCCGTATATCAGCAAAAATACAGATGATAAGAAAACCAGCACCAGCTCTGTTTATCAGTCAAACAAGCCTGACTCTTACCTACTCCCTCCGTTCTGAATTACTTGTCACACGTATGGATGTATCTAGATGTATTTTAATTCTAGATACATTCATTTTAGCGACGAGTAATTTGGAACGGAGGGAGTATATATCAAGCAATCGCATGGGTTTGGGGAAGCCCTGATTCTCTCCATGGTGGTGGGCAGAATTGTGTGGCGGCTGACTTGGATGGTGCACATCGCCCTGGCGAGGAAGAGCAGGTCTACCACAAGAGTAACATCGGTGATGTTGTTTACGCTGGCACGTTGTCTTCGCCGCTACCCGTGGACATCTAACATATAAAGCCTGCTAGGCTACCCGCCAACCTGAGGCCTCCGCGCGCGCGAAGCTCGTTGGCCGTGCGATCTTTTTACTGTAGCAGTGTTTTGGCTGCTGGCAGCAGCCCCGCCGTTAGTTTTTTTCCACTTCCGGCTAGCAGTCCACCCCGATGACCATTGGGCCCGGGTGTATGTGGGGTTGCTTGTTTGAGAAGGTGGGTATCTGAGGTCCCGTCGCTCCAGAAAACGAACACGGTGAAAATCCTAGCCTACAGAGAGCCTCATCTCATCCCCAATCCCCTGCCTCCTCTTCTCCCTCAATCCCTATCCTCTCCTTCTCCCAAATCCGCCGCCTCCTCTTCTCCTCCCCAATCCGCCGCCTCCTCTTTTCCTCCGCAATCCGTGAGCCCTCACCACCAAGAAGCCACGGGTGCGCCGCCGCTGGAAGAAAAAAAGAAGAGGAGGTGGCACGGGGACCAGCGGCGGCGACGGCCTGGGAACCACCCTGGAGCAGGTGGAGATGCGGGGCGGCGATGAAGGCGTGTGAGAAGATGGCCTGAGCGTCCTCGTCAAGGGCAGTTTTGGCTACCTCCTCCCGCCTCGGCTTGTTTTTCTCTCCTCCACCGTTGCTACTTCCTCGCTGCTCTCCAATGAGTGTCTCTGTCTCCTCTTATCATTGCCATTTTCTGATTGTATTGAAATTAATTCAAAAGAAAATCAGTTTGTTTGCTGCCAGTTAGTTTGATCTATTCATGTTTTCTTGTTCCCCATAGGATTGGGTTTGTCCGCTTGGTGGAGCAGGCAGGGAGCAAGTAGGCAAATATGGGAGAAGGAGAATGACCCTGACGAGATGGCTGCCATAGGGTCGTGACCTTCTTTAGCATGCACATCGGCACCGTCCCCGCGTCCGCAGCAGGGGGACGACAATGGCTGCAAGTGACGGCACAGGAGCCCATCTTAGTCGAGCACCCTCCCAGGTTCGTGTTTCTCCCTATAGTTCTCTTAATTTTCTTGCACACATTTTTTTAGGTTTGCATATATTCTTGCATATGTGCATTTTTTTAGTTTTGCCTCACTGCACAAGCCTTGACTGGGCCATGTCCTTTATGAACCTCCACAGGGAACCCCCACAGTTATTTTGTTCTTTTGATTTAATTGAGTTCAGTAGATTAGCAAAGGGTCTTTTGATTTTGTTGAGTTTAGTATATTAGTAAAGGGTCTTTTGATTTCGTTGGCCATATAGGATTTTACTACTGTTATGGCAAAAGAAGGCTAAAGCTGGGAAAGACAACAATGTCAGGAGCCGGCCGAGGTAAAGAGACCTAAGTTGACAAGCAGGGTTGTGCAGTTATTTTTCTCTGCTATTCATTGAGCATATCAGGAGATTGATAGACAGTGTGAGAACTGGTACATAAAATAATTTCTTCTGAATCACATAGTGGTTCCTAACATTTAGCATTTCTAAAATTTGCCATTTTTAGCTAGATCCAAAATGCAGAGAGGCAAGGTTTATTTTCCTGGAGGTCCTATATTGCAGCTGGTGCTATTTTGTTATGTCAAATTGTGTATTTTTCCAGCTTCCCTTCCTCATGTATGAGGTGAGTACTAATTTCACTTCATTTCCCCGCCTATGATTAATCCTCTTTGTAACCCCAATAGGGTTCTTATTTATTGTCTATATGTATTTACAATATTTGATTACGACCCCAATGAGGATAAAGCGATTTTAATATTTTTTGTGGGTGTGTGCAGCTTGTCTATGGTGGGATGGGGATTCGGAGGATAAATGTTATGGCAGTAAGGAGGTCAAGCGTGAGACGTCACATGTCAAGGGGATTTACTATTTAGTCTCTTCTAATCAGGTGAAGAGATACTGCTGGTTTAAACGGAATCCATACTTTAACATGATTTCTCCCAATTCAACAAAGTCAGGTACTACTCATGTTCTTTCATGGTATGGCTTATGTGACTACGAAGTATAATACTTTCTGTTATTTCTTTGATCCCCCAATACAGGTACTACTCATGTTCTTTCATGGTATGGCTTATGTGACTATGAAGTATAATACTTTCTGTTATTTCTTTTATCCCCCAATACTGTTAGCTTTCTAGATAAATTCAAAATTCACTGACCTGGAGATCTCTCACTTAATTTGCAGCTATGGAGCTACTCGAGGCAGCAGAACATTATCCCACACGGAGATGGGGATGGCCATGCCCGTGCTGATGCCGTCGGCCGTCGGTGAGAGCATCACCGTCAACAACGGCTCCAGCTACCTCTCCAGGAGCTTCTCCATGAGCTCCTCGGGTGACACCAACTCCAACATCATGTTCTTCATGCCCGGAAGCAAAAAAGCGAAGGTGCTCATCGACAGCGACGATGGCATGGTCACCAGCCTCAGCAAAATCGAATCCCAAGTAGGACAAGCTTCACATGTATACACTTCACATCCATCCGCACTCTGCTCCCCGTCAATTGTTTAATGCTACAGTTCTAACCTTGGACCAAATTCAGTTTGGCATGTCAACCACGTCTTTAGACATGTCCGGCATGGACGACTATCTGCAGCTGCAGCAATACTTCATCGCCTACACAGTCTGCACCAAGCGTGGCTGCGCCACTCACCCACGAAGCATCGCTGAGAGGATTAGTTAATTTCCTACAACATTTTTGGTGTTTGTCTTGGTGAGACATGTTTGTACTGAATATTTTTCTTTCTTATGCTGTTTAGGAAAGAAGAGCAAGGAATAGCAAGAGGCTAAGGAGGCTGCAAGACCTCGTGCCCAATATGGACAAGGTAACTAAATCAGTTGAATTGATGCACACTGTCAATTCTGTCACCATAAAGTTGGGTGCCATCTGGCATCTGCAGAGTATCAAAGCTTCTTCTAGATCAAATAAAGCTAATCCAGAATCAACCATAGTCAATGCAAGAAGGTTATACAGGGCAGATGATATTTCATCAGAGAGGTTTGTCACTTTGCCTTATTTGTCCAGGGCCTACTATTCACTTCATTATTGTTGATCCACATCATTACTGTCATACTACTATGATTCCCAATAACCTTTTGGTTTGTGCATTTGGTATTTAATATTTCTTTGTTGTTTGATCCAGGTATACTACAGTGAAAATATAATAAGTGTGCCAGTTTGTGATGGTTGAGGGGAAATGTGAGGTTATAGCAAAGAATGACATTCCAAATTCAAATCTTCCGGTAGTGGTTGAGCATGCCTTTTACTGTGAACATTTATATGATCCTGATGCTGGAGCTCTTAAGCAGGTTAGTTATTGCCAACATTCATCTTTTGATTTCTCCAGTTTTGCATTTATTTTGTGAGAAACTGCTTCAGGTAGTTGACTGAGCATGTCTTTTCTTTTAACCAGCTACCGACAAATGTTAAGCTCATGACCTTGACAAGGAAGGCGCATGCTGCAAAAAAGAATGAAGGCAAGTAGATTTGTGATGATGAGCAAGCTGGTTCAGACAAACAGAACGCAACACCAGAGAACTGTCTTGCAACCCTTGATATTTTTGCTGGCTGTGGAGGTTTGTCTGAAGGGTAGTAGCTATCTGGTAATTATATTTCCATCTGCATGTTTATTATTAGATGCTTGCTGGTAGATAGAACAAACTTGACCTCCACATACTTTCTGATCATTTGACAGTACTGGCGCACCATGTACAAATTGGGCAATTGGATATGAAGAACCTGCTAGGCAAGCATTTGGTGAAAATCATCCAGAGGCAGTGGCATTAGTGGAGAACTGCAATGTGATTCTAAAGTATGCAACCCCCCTTTTTCTCCTTTGGACGTACTAAACCTATTGTTACTGTATCTCCCAACTCATTTGTGACTCGGGTTTGTTTCTTGAAGTATTCTCAAAGCTGCATCTCCTCTCTTCAGGTTGTGGTCAGGGAGGCAAAGCGAAGGGCAACCTCCGGAGTGTCGCGGAAGAGTGGTGTGAGTAGAGGGTGTCGCGGAAGAGTGTCACGCAAATAAGTGGGTGGGGGAAGGAAGCAGAGCAGGCAATGCCCCTATTTATATTTGGCGTTGGCATGTCCAGATCGATGGGCCAAAGCTCATTGTGAGTTCCTCCTCCTTCACTCGATTTCTTCTTCCATGCATGCACAGCTTTGTCTATATTTCTGTGGTATAATATGTTCTGAAACAGTGTGCTATTATTGAACTATGTTACTCTGTTTCTTTTCTGAAGTAGGAAGTGATGAATCGAACAAGGAGGAAGGGTAACACGATGACGTGTTTGGTCTTCAGCCATTTCTTTACTAAGAAACCCAGGTTAGGATTGTCTAAATGTCCAGAAGCTCAATCTTACTACTAAATGTAGTTATTCGCTTCATTAGTGGAATGGCTATCTTCTATCGTCAGATCTATGATACAAGACTAAGTTTTTCTATGATTTGTATTAGTGTGATCCATACATTAAATGGTGAAGGATTACTACTACTATATCAGTTTAGGTCTAATCTAGAGTTTAGACTTCCATTTTTTGCGGGGATCTAGAGTTTAGGCTTGACTAATCTTTATAGCAGTTTGTTCATGTGAAAATTATGACTGATACAAACTAGATGTTATTATATAATATCGGGACAAGATACTAACCTACCATTATGCAAAAAAGAAAAACATAATACTGATCTGCCGCTAACAAACGATGTCACAACTTAGACAATCTCTGAGGTCGAATTTCTGTTTTCCAACAATGGGTTTTTCATTTCTATCCTACTACTTATAGCTGGATTAATGCATTTATCTCTCTCTATCTCCGTTTCTGTTGTTACTTACTGCCCTTTTAAGTTTTCTATTCCCAGTTGGTTTCATTTTTTATTTGCTAACATCCACAAAAATGAATATCCACTTTATTTTTTTATTCCCGGAGTGCCGAAGGTGGAGCGGCGACGAGAGCTGGCCATTTGTTAACAGTCGCAGACACGCGTGTACCCTGCTCGCTGGCCGTTGCAAACTGAACGGCTATATGCATTAAATGGCCATACACAAAGCTAGCTTGCACAGTAATCGGAGGAGTTGAACTAGGTTGAGCTGCTGCTTCATATGGCCTGGAACGCCAGGCCGTCTTCTGTGTTGTCGTCGCGGGCACCACGGGACCGTCTTGGCCTTCTTCCGTGTCACCATCGAGAGCTAGCAGGAAATGTGTGTCGAGAGGCACATGAATACACCCGTGGATTGTTTTTCAGCGTGCTCAGTTTTAAAAAACGAGTTATGCAGTTCTTTTTTAATACAGAGAAAAAATGATAATTTTGCAAGTACTACAGTATTAAGATCACTGTTTTTAATACTGTAATTTAAACCACAGTTTTTAGTGGTAGCCAAACAGCTCACTGTAATTAAAACTGTGTTAATCTCAAAAACTGTGTTATTCTCAAAATACATAGAAAGTACTTTGCTATCAAACAGGGCTACAAGTGCAGATTTCCTTGAAGATAGTATATTTTATAATTGTATTGCCAACGTGCTTCCATAGTTTTATCACCACAAAATAATTCTAGCTGCTTCCATAGTAAGGTAACAATAATCTGTGTTATAGCAGAATATAGATGTAGTGTGCTTGTCTCAATATAATGCAGAGTTTAGAAATGAACTAAAATCTGTGAGCAGGAAGTAATAGGCTTATTTTCCAGTTAGAAAAATATATGTACTGTAGCATCATGTATTCAGGTAATCCCTTGTATTTTTTCACCAGGTTCATGTTTTATATATTGTCCATACACCCACGTAAACTAAAGTTTGTAGTGTCAGCACTAAACAGGGGCACAACTTAGTATGGGTAGAAAAATAAGAGCTTGTGAAAAGAATAGTATCTCTATTACAGGATAAGAATGACTCTTTGGTTTTATGCTGATGTGTGAAAGCACCCCATTATCATGCAAATAGTACCAGGTTTAGAGCCTTGATTATGGCGGCTATAAACCCAAAACAATCCATCTTATTATTTAGTATACAAAGCGCGTTCTGGTGGGAATGACTCCAATTAGAATTCTAGCTGTCGGCATATATCTGATTGGTCCTGGATTGAAAATCTCAATTGTCAGGACTTGCTTGTATGCATTCCTAAATAGTGTAAAGCTTGCTGCTCGTGAGGTGTCAGCCATAAACATGTATTATGGCCATTGTTTATACGGTGAAGTGCCTAAAAAATAGAGTTACAGTAGGGTTTTTACCCTACTGTGTTTGCTAAAAAAAGTGCCTAAAATTCAGTGACCATAGCTTTCCACTTTAGCTCATAAACTGGATGGCAAAATAGAGTTTGCCCATTTCATATCTATGTTGTCTTATTAGGAAAATAGAGTTTGTTTTATAGATGATGCTTAATATGTTTCATCGACTGGTATGCTCTAACTTTAGCTCATAAACTGGATGGCAAATGCTAATTCTGATGGAGCTTTTGCCACTTATTGTTTTATGGTTGTCTAGACAGCTGATGGCATGCTTCTTTTTGTGAATTGTCAATTCTTTTGTACAGGGTCCCTCGGCTACTTATGTTTTGCCAGACAATGAGAGTATGTAGATAGCATGTATGGTTTTTACATTGCTTTGCGCAGGTTGAGATGCATTACATGATGTTTTCCTTTTACATTTATGAGTATTATAGAGTCCTTTCTTTTTCCACAAGGGGCAGTAGTTGTGTCATTTGATTCGAAGGACAAAGAGTTGATCACAAATGGGTAGCATTCAGGATATATACACAAAAGAGTATAAAACCAAATTATATGATGTAGTTGACAACTATTTCTATTAACTTCTCCTGTACACAATGTTCACGAGTTCATGTATTAAGTACATTTTATTGTGTCACTTGTGTTTACTCTTTTTTTAATGCAAGTTTACAGCTACTCGGAATTCCTAATTGTAGACTCAACTTTCTTGACCTACCGATGATCTAATTTGTGGCATTATTACCTTAATAAAATATTTGCATTTAATTTTCTTTTTATATAGGGGTATAAGTTCTTATCAAATGTACTCAAATACACGGTTACTGAAAAATGCAAATATTTTCAAAACGAACATGGTTTTAAATAGGTCTTTGCGCCATTTGGCGCAACTGGTCATCTAGTTGAACATATAAAGGATGAGCTAGTGCGCCCAACTAGCGGCATCAGCCACGTCTCCTTTTATTCCCCTCATAGTGCCTCGCGATTTACTGTAGCGTTTCGGCGAGGACAAGTCCCGAGCGCTCTCCTCTTCCTTTCCCCTCGCTCGCTTCCTCCTCCCTCACCTGCAGAACCCTAGCCGCCTCCTCTCATCTCCCCTAGCCGCCTCCTCTCCTCTCCCCAGCCGCAAGGGAGCGTTGCGCGAGCTGCCCCGTGCTCGACGTGCACGTCCTCGGCCCCCGTGCCCCTCCGCTCTCTCCTCCCCCTCTGTAGCGTTTCGGCGAGGACAAGTCCCGAGCGCTCTCCTCTTCCTTTCCCCTCGCTCGCTTCCTCCTCCCTCACCTGCAGAACCCTAGCCGCCTCCTCTCATCTTCCCTAGCCGCCTCCTCTCCTCTCCCCAGCCGCAAGGGAGCGTTGCGCGAGCTGCCCCGTGCTCGACGTGCACGTCCTCGGCCCCCGTGCCCCTCCGCTCTCTCCTCCCCCTCTGTAGCGTTTCGGCGAGGACAAGTCCCGAGCGCTCTCCTCTTCCTTTCCCCTCGCTCGCTTCCTCCTCCCTCACCTGCAGAACCCTAGCCGCCTCCTCTCATCTCCCCTAGCCGCCTCCTCTCCTCTCCCCAGCCGCAAGGGAGCGTTGCGCGAGCTGCCCCGTGCTCGACGTGCACGTCCTCGGCCCCCGTGCCCCTCCGCTCTCTCCTCCCCCTCCCTGTCTCCAACGGAGCCGAGTCTCTCCGGCGGCGGCGGCGCTCGATTTGATCTGCAGGAGAGAGAGAGAGAGAGAGAGAGAGAGAGAGAGAGAGAGAACATGAGAAGGGGAGAGATAAGGAAGTAGAGGAGGGACGCCACCATGGGAGAGCAGGGGCAACATGGTCTTCGTGGTGGGCATGGAGGAGCATAGGAGGATGCTGGTGCGGGGTGGGGTCAGAGTAGCAGGAGTTCCAGGTGAAGCTCGCGTCATGGTGGAGTGGAGGAGCTCGTCGTACATCGCCACCATCCCCAATCTAGGTTGCTCCCCCTCCTCCTTCCCCAGGTATTATCTCAGTTCTTTGATTCTGTGATTTTGATTTCTCAATTTGTGTTTTTTCAGATCTGAGATATAAAAAGAAAAGAAATAATCTCGTGGAATTTTAGATCTGCAATAGAAACGAAGAGAAATAATCTTGTGGAAGAGCCTGACTAAAAAGAAAGGGGTGAATCATCTGTTTCTCCCATCCATGTTTGTTTTTGCAAATTTTGTTAAGATGCAGGTTGGCTATTCTTCCTTGTTGTCAGAATCTGAAGTATTTGACCATCTGTAGCCACTTCTATCATGTGTCGTATCCTTACTCTATTTCAAGTTAGTTGTTGATTCAAACATGTCAATGAAAGACAATAATGTTAAATTGGTTCCCCAAAGGCCAAGGTGGTGATGATCACTTTGTGCTTCTTTTCCTTTCGTTAAAAAATGATTCCTCTGGTTGATGTTGACGTAGGTTTTTATGGTCATGTCAACCGGTACTCCAACTGGCACTGAGATGAGGTAATGGTGTGGGAATTGGGGCTGCAAGGACGTGAAAATGGCCTAGAAGAGAGTTAGCAATGGCATGCGTCCTCAAGTAATTTCTTGCCAATGGTATGCTGCAGATATGATCTATCCTGTTAAATTTTGTTTTATGTAACTGTGATGGGCTGTGTATCTTGCTTTTCTTTTGTTACTGTAGTGCACATCTTTAGGCATTACCTTGTGATCACTAACATGTGATTTGTTTATCTTCTAATCTGTTAATAGGGAAATAAATTTTCATTTATGTATTTTTTTCTAATAAGAAAAATAATTGATCAGGCCAGAGGTTTGGAAACCATGTACTGAAGTACTGGATAAAAATAAAAAAAACAATATTCTGCACATTTCCTGAACAAGCCATTTGGGGATACTTATTTTGGCTATATAGCTCACTGTATCGTCTGACCCCAACCCTTTATCACTAGCAAAAGAAGATGAGTAAGTTTCAGTATAGTCCAAGTAGGCCACCCCACTGTTATTGGTTTTTATGGTCTTTTGGCATGTAAACACTTAGATTGTATCTGGCATGGTTTACAAGTTAAAATCGTGTCCTGATGCTCTCTTAGTGTTCTGAAGTGACACATGATAATATGCTCCTGTCTTGGTATATATGGAAACAAGATACCGGCAGCTTTTACGTTTCCAGAATGTTTATTACTCCCTTTGTAAAGAAATATAAGAGTGTTTAGATCGCTACTTTAGTGATCTAAACGCTCTTATATTTCTTTACGGAACTGCCACACCCTCACACAGGTTCTTGGTACTCTCTGTAACCTGCAGATGATGGGTGGCGAATCCGGCAACCACAGATCCATTCCCCTGCATAACTTTCGTTTTTTCATTTGATTTGGTACAAGGCCTACTCAGAATGGGTTCCCTGATCTCAAAATTGTCAGTTTTCTTGCCTTTAGTTTATAGGTACCTTAACAAATACATGTATTTACCATATTGGCAGTCAGCACCATACGGCATTCATTCTTCAAGATCTCATATTTGAGGTTAGCAATTCGAAGTAATGTGAGAGCTTGCATGTTTATAGTTCTAACTAGCTTTTAGTTTAGCGTAGGATAAATCTTTCATGAATAGTTGGCTTTTTTTTGCTGGCTGTGCATGACACTGCAATTTTTTCATAATTTTCTTCAAAAATTAACTATTTTCTTATCTCTGACAATTAACTGGTTGTTGCTCCTAGCCGTTGGCAAGTCTGTCGTCCCTGACCACCCTGTCAGTCATCTATACAACTGTGGTTCATGCCTGCGTGCTATCCGCTCCTAAATTCTCACACCATGTCAAGTATTTAGAAGTGATGATCATTGTGGTCTTTAGTTGTCATGGCTGTAATCCTAGCGCATGGGCTTTTGCGGGCTGGTCCAACCGGAGTTTGTTGATGGTAGGGGCTGCGCTCCGGCGACCGTATGGCTGTAGAAGGGATGCAAATGGAAATAATTTTGAGATGCATAAACTTCCGTCTTTGAATCAGAAACAGAAAATTGTTAGTTTTCTCGTTTCTTAGTTATGCTACCCTGCTGCATGTAGGTTTTACAGTGAAAAGCTGAAGAAGTTGTGACGACAATGAAAGGACTGAAAGATTTGCTCAAAGCAAAGACATCTAGCCGAGATACATGTGGTAAGAATCTTCAAAGATTGACTTCTTTTCACCTGCTATTGAGATGTGTACTTGCTCATAGGTCACAACTCAAGTTACTTCCTTACCTGCACATACAGTAGTGATAAAGTCGACATGATTTTTGTGAGAACATATTTTTTTAATATGACAACATTCTACCTGCCCTCTATTCTCTTTCATGATATTTTTTCTTTTCATACATTTTGTAGGAACGAAGAGGAGGGATCTTATGTAGAATATGCGACTTCCTTGGTGCTGAAAGTGTGCTATTAAGTCTCAGTTGCTCCTGCAAAATAGGATCTTAATAAATAAAGGATATGCATCGCCAAGCAGTTTGTTGTGTATTTTTTCCCCTTCCAACCTTATTGATATGCCTGTTGCTCAAGGTGTTTTTACTTGTTTACATGATTAACAAGTGAATATAAATTTGAAACACAAGTTAATAAATTTAGCGCAGTCCTTGCTGAAATCCGTATTATTATATGTTGACTTTCCTTTGAATAATATAAGCTGGTCTTGTTGCCGCAAATGATTGGATACGCTTAATTATTTTTCATGCATACAAGTTGATTTGGTTATCCTGTAATACATTATTACATTTAGTTAAAAATTTATGTTTGTAATTCAGATAGGAAACAATGGTATGTGATAATGCCCTTGCTTCTGACAGGGCCTCTTTTTTTAGTCATTCATATATGTGTGGGAGGGCTGGCTGTCCACCATTTGATGATAGTAGAATAGTTGTAATTATGACAAGATGAGGGGCAGTAATTTTTCTGTGTTTTCTTCCCGTTAATTCTGAAATACCTTTGACATGAAAATGTTTCCTGTTTTTTGTCTAACCCGTCGTAAGTTTGTCTCGTGGGTCCATCCATATGAGAACCTTCTCAGTGGGTGTCAAATGGTTGAGTCTCGGTATGTTCTTTTAAGTTCAATTGAAAAGTTCTTACGTGATATTTTAACTGAAACTTAACTATGTCATGGATGGTACTTCATTTGATATTTTAACTGAAACTTAACTATGACCAGACCTTCGTCTTGATTCTTAATGCCTTCTTCGTTTTAGTCTCCATCTACATGTGCAATTCATTATTTTCCTAGAGATGTCTATATAACTGTATCATACATTTTTCCTGCTATGTAAATAACACTTCCCTTGGCTTTGGCGGAGGTGGTGCAGGATTCGTCGCACGCCAAACAGAGCACCCGAGGAGAAGAGGAGAATGCTATGAAGAGAGGAAATGATATGTTTTTTGTTTTGTTTTAAGAGCAAGATAAGAGTTGATATGTAGTCCCCTGACTTCTATACTGATCCACAACACTTCAAGTATATACCAACATCGTATGCTACAAAAAAAGCAAAGCAATCTCTTTTAGTTCTTGTTTCAAATTCGTTTTCGCACCAATTGGCGCGACAGGTCATCTAGTATCTTCAAAGGTTGATGGGTAGATAGGCAGGGGGAGGGGATGTGAGAGGTTGGGAGGGATGCGCACACCCGTATCATCGGAAGCGAATTAGATGCAACGTATATCAAGAGATGGCGGGAGGTGCGCATTAGCTGCCATGAATGGGTACTGAGAACTGATGCTTCAGTTTCCACGCCGGCGCATATGAAAATAAATTTCTACTCAACAATGGTATTTGATGCTTTCCATCACTCCCTGCTGCATCAACTGCACTTTACCCGTATGATTAGGCAGTTTCCCATCGCCTCGCTGAGCGCATCACCCGACCGGCCCCACTTTGCCCGTGTTTGCTGGATCGAACCATTACCTCTGTTCTCTGTCTCGAATCGGTTCGTTGACCTTCCTCTGGAGGTAATATCACTCGAAGTCATTGAACTTGCGCCGCACGTTCAGTTTGGTGCTAGAACTTTGAAAATACGATTTTCTGGTCACATAACTTAACTCAAGCGTGCAGATACGGTCACACTACGCATATGCGGGCGTATACATGTGTATGGCCCCACTTGTCAGTGACTGATGGCGCTGGGCGCGATGTATTTTTTACGCAGAACACTCTGAAAATAATTATTTTCCAAAACGATCAACCACAACGACATATTTCTTTTGCACAAAACACCCTCAAATTATTTTTTAAAGAAAAACAGGACCATGATACTGTACATATATGTATTTTGTCTAATATGGATAATCAACATATATGTACTTCACGGGGACTCATGTGGAGCTTAATTGAGCTGCGGGTACTACGGCCCATTTTGCGCGCACTATTTTTTAAAAGATAATTTTTAAGTAATAAAGGTACATTCACATATTTGTGTGTTAAAAAATATTATATATACAAATAATGATTAGTAGATAAAAACATTTAAATATACACTTGCGGCTTATATTTAGTTAATATGGACATTGATAATATTTATTAGATAAATATTTTTTAAAAATTCAAAAGAATACACTTGAGGCTTATATTTAAATTATAAAATATGATGAACACAAACATTTACTAAATATTTATGACTATTCACTTGTGTAAATTTTTTATTCATGACTTATATTCAACAAAGTTATATAACTTACATATTAGCCACGACTGAATATTCTTTTAACAGTTCAAATTTTAAATTATTAATATTTTTAATTATACAAACATTGAACTATACAAAATGTGTGTATATATAATTATTGAAATGTTTGTATAATTAAAATAATATTTCTGAAAACCAAATATGCAATACGCACATTTATATAGTACACATGTTTATATATATTTTAAATACCTCAGATAAAATGGGCCGCAGTCTCCATAGCCTATTTAAACTTCACATGCATCCTCGTTTAATATATATAAGTTCCTGATCCATTTTAGACATCCAGATCTGACCGGTTGTAGTGTCTAGATGGTATTGATTTAAAAAGTTGGTTGTAGGTTCAAGTCCTAGTAGATTCTTTTCGGTGTTAAATTTTTGCATTTGCATTCTCGGGTTAAAAAATAGTTGCTCGTCTGTTCGAGTCCTAGCATGCCATTTTTGTTGTTAAAGTTCGCATATATGTGCAGTATTGTGGTCCTGTTTTCTGTAAATAAAAGAAGTTTTAATGTTCGCATATATGTGTAGTATTGTGGTCCTGTTTTCTGTAAATACAAGAAGTTTTAATGTTCGCATATATGTGCAGTATTGACTTATTGCGGGCCTGTTTTCTATAAATAAAAAAAGTTAAGGTGTTTTCTATAAAAATACATCGTTGCGGTTCACTTCTTTCAACAACAACAACAACAACAACAACAAAGCCTTTAGTCCCAAGCAAGTTGGGATAGGCTAGAGGTGAAACCCATAAGATCTCGCAACCAACTCATGGCTCTGGCACATGGATAGCAAGCTTCCATGCACCCCAGGTCTCTCTTAACGGACTCCTCCCATGTCAAAATCGGTCGACCCCGCCCTCTCTTGACATTCTCCGCACGCTTTAACCGTCCGCTATGCACTGGAGCTTCTGGAGGCCTGCGCTGAATATGCCCAAACCATCTCAAACGATGTCGGACAAGCTTCTCCTCAATTGGTGTTACCCTAACTCTATCTCGTATATCATCATTCCGGACTCGATCCTTCCTCGTGTGGCCACACATCCATCTCAACATACGCATCTCCGCCACACCTAACTGTTGAACATGTCGCCTTTTAGTCGGCCAACACTCCGCGCCATACAACATTGCGGGTCGAACCGCCGTCCTGTAGAACTTGCCTTTTAGCTTTTGTGGCACTCTCTTGTCACAGAGAATGACAGAAGCTTGGCGCCACTTCATCCATCCGGCTTTGATTCGATGGTTCACATCTTCATCAATACCCCCATCCTACTGCAACATTGACCCCAAATACCGAAAGGTGTCCTTCCGAGGTACCACCTGGCCATCAAGGCTAACCTTCTCCTCCTCACAGCTAGCAGTACTGAAACCGCATATCATGTACTCGGTTTTAGTTCTACTAAGCCTAAACCCTTTCGATTCCAAGGTTTGTCTCCATAACTCTAACTTCCTATTTACCCCGTCCGACTATCGTCAACTAGCACCACATCATCCGCAAAGAGCATACACCATGGAATATCTCCTTGTATACCCCTTGTGACCTCATCCATCACCAATGCAAAAAGATAAGGGCTCAAAGCCTAAACAATTCACTTCTTTCACAAATAAAAAAATTCAGGGTGTCCTGTGTAAAATACGTCGCGCCTAGTGCCGTTCGTCACTGACGAGTGGGGCCATACACATTGATATATCTGTATACGCGTACTATGACCGTATCTGCACGCTTGAGTCAAGTTAGGTGACCACAAAACCGTATTTTCGAAGTTTTAGCACCAAACTAAACATGCAACGCAAGTTCTATGACTACCGGTGATATTACCTCCTTCCTCTGCAATAATAGGCTGACCGATCCAGCTCTATCTCGCTCGGAGGTCGCTCGATGTTTTGGTCAGCGGCACCAATGGTGGGAGTGCCATAGTCTTGGCATGAGAGGTCGGACATGAAGGAGGTCCTTATGTCGTCGGAGCCCAACGCCGTTGCCACGGGAGTAGTGCATCGTCCCATCGTCCGCGGCAAACCCTATTTGGCGCTGCAGGCGCCAGTTATAGTGCATTTTTGCTAACAGGCGCTTGCAGCGCTCCCCGCACTGGGCCGGCTCATCTCACATGTTTTTATTCTGGTTTAATGCGCAAAAAAATGGGTGCTGGCGAGATTTGAACCCGCGACCTGTAGTGCAAGTTGCATACGCATCAGCCAACAGGGAAAGAAAACAAGTCATGGCAACCTTCCTTTGCGTCTTCTATACTTTGCCAGGTGGTGTTTTTTTTTCTTTCCTGTTATGCGTTTTTCTGGACCGGTTTTTTGTATTGTTTTTTTCTGTTTCTTTCCTTTCATATTTTTTTCCTTTTCTCTTTACTATTATGCACAAACTAATTCAAATTAGGTGAACTTTTTTCAAAATCGGTGATTTTTTTTCAACTTTGATAAATTTTTTGTTCAAAATTGAGATTTTTTTAAACATCAAAGAACTTTTTTTCAAAACCTGTGAACTTTTTTCCCATATGGACGAACTTTTTTACAATACCGATGAACTTTTTCCAAATTGGACGAACATTTTTCCTAAATGGATGAACTTTTTTCAAATTCAATGTTTTTTTTTCCAAATTCGGTGATTTTATTTTCAAAAATTGATGACCATTGTTTAAAAAACGGTGATCTTTTTTCAAATCCGATGAACTTTTTCAAATCAGTGAACTTTTATCAAATCCCATGAACTTTTTTTCATTTTCGATGGACTTTTTTGTAATTCGTGAATTGTTTTCAAAATTTAACAAACTGTTTTTATTAGAATAATTGATATTTTCCATATAATTTCCAAATAACTAAAAAATCTCAATGGTATAGTAATGGCTGAGTAATAAATAGCACGGGTGCATTAGGTCTAAAGCAGTTCGCGTTGATTTTGATCGCTAGCGCTCTAAGCTGCTATGGTTAAGCTAAGCAATTACAAGCAAGTGCGGCGTGGGATCGATACCCCGTTCTGCCAATTTTTATGGTGTTTTTTTCGGGAACGAAACTGCTCCTGGGCCGACCGTAGAAACGGGCCACAGAGAGCGCGCTGTAGGCACCACTTTCACATTCGGGCGCCTACAACGCCGAATAGGAGCTCCCATCGTCCGCCGCCATGCTAGGGTTGCGACCTTGCGAACAGAACAAGGGGTGGACCGTGGAGAGTCCAGCTTTTTGGATGCACGTACAAAGACAACTCAGACCCATTAGGCCCAATTTAACAGCGGATGCCCGAAATTGTCGCGAGAGCAGCGGCCCGTCACGGTAGCGCTTGTTCGTAGCGAGCGAACCGAGTGTACGTGGGGTTCACCCTTAATCAGACGACTAAAAACGCTTAAAAGTGCTGATCGGACGGCTAGAAATGCTAATAGCCTGAGAGGGGAGGAAAGATGCTCAGTTATAATGTATCTAAAAACCCCAATATTCCAGAAACCCTAGGGGAGTCGACGAAAATCAATTCCAGCCACCGCAGAGTCCAGAACCACCAGATCCAATCTAGACACCATCTCGGAGGGGTTCATCATGTCCATTGGTGCCTCTCTGATGATGCGTGAGTAGTTCTTTGTAGACATACGGGTCCGAAGTTAGTAGCTAGATGCCTTCCTCTCTCTCTCTCTCTCTCTCTCTCTCTCTCTCTTGATTATCAATACAATGGTCTCTTGGAGATCCATATGATGTAAGTCTTTTTGCGGTGTGTTTGTTCGGATCCGATGAACTTTGAATTTATGATCAGATCTATGTTTTTATCCATGAAAGTTATTTGACTCTTCTTTGATCTCTTATATACATGATTGATTACAGCCTCATATTTCTTCTCCGATATTTGGGTTTTGTTTGGCCAACTTTATCTATTTATCTTGCAATGGGAAGAGGTGCTTTGTGATGTGTTCGATATTACGGTGCTTGATCACAGTGATAGAAGGGGAAACGACACTATGTATTGTTGCTATTAAGGATAATAAGATGGGGTCTATTTCTACATAAATAGATCTTATCTACATCATGTCGTTCTTATTGCATTACTCCATTTTTCCATGAACTTAATACACTAGATGCATGCTGGATGGCAGTCGACGTGTGGAGTAATAGTAGTAGATGCAGACAGGAGTCGGTCTACTAATCTTGGACGTGATGCCTATATAATGACCATTGCCTGGATATCGTCATGAGTATTTGAAGTTCTATCAATTGCCCAACAGTAATTCGTTTACCCACCGTTTGCTATTTTTCTCGAGAGAAAGTCACTAGTGAAACCTACGGCACCCGGGTCTCTTCTCATCATATGTTCCTTTGCGATCTATTTTTATTTGCTTTTTTATTTCCAGATTTATTAAACCAAAAATACATAAATACCTTGCTGCATTTATTTATTCCGCGATCTATTTATCCTATCTACCACAACTATCTCACGTTATCTTGCCTACTTGAGGCGCCATACCCGAAAGAGACTGACAACCCCTTTAACACGTTCAGTTGCGAGTATTTGTTATTTGTGTGCAGGTGCTGTTTACATGGTGCTAGGAGGTTCTCCTACTGGTTCGATAACCCTGGTCTCTTCAATGAGGGAAATACCTACCGTCTCTATACTGCATCATCCCTTCCTCTTTGGGGAAATACCGACGTAGTTCTAGCAGACATCAAAAGGAATTTCTAGCGTTGTTGCCGGGGAGGATCTTCAACATCAACCAAGTTCCTAATCACAAATCTCATTTCTTCGCAATTTACATTATTTCCATTTGCCTCTCGTTTTCCTCTCCCACACTTCACAAAAATTTGCCATTTTATTCGCCCTCCTTTTCGTTCGTTGTTTTCTTGTTAGATCTGTTTTTAGTGCAATCTTGTTGTGAAGTCATCATGACTCAAGAGAACACCAAGTTGTGTGATTTCTCAAATACCAACAACAATGATTTTATTAGCACTTCGGTTGCTCCTCCCGCCACTAGTGCAGAGTCTTGTGATATTAATACTGTTGGAAATATGCCCTAGAGGCAATAATAAATGGTTATTATTATATTTCCTTGTTCATGATAATTGTCTATTGTTCATGCTATAATTGTGTTATCCGGAAATCGTAATACATGTGTGAATACATAGACCACAACATGTCCCTAGTGAGCCTCTAGTTGACTAGCTCGTTTATCAATGGATGGTTATGGTTTCCTGACCATGGACATTGGATGTCATTGATAACGGGATCACATCATTGGGAGAATGATGTGATGGACAAGACCCAATCCTGAGCATAGCACAAGATCGTGTAGTTCGTTTGCTAGAGCTTTTCTAATGTCAAGTATCATTTCCTTAGACCATGAGATCGTGTAACTCCTGGATACCGTAAGAGTGCTTTGGGTGTACCAAACGTCACAACGTAACTGGGTCGCTATAAAGGTATACTACAGGTATCTCCGAAAGTGTCTGTTGGGTTGACACAAATCGAGACTGGGATTTGTCACTCCGTATGACAGAGAGGTATCTCTGGGCCCACTCGGCAATGCATCATCGTAATGAGCTCAATGTGACCAAGTGGTTGGTCACGGGATCATGCATTACGGTACGAGTAAAGTGACTTGCTGGTAACGAGATTGAACGAGGTATTGGGATACCGACAATCGAATCTCGGGCAAGTAACGTACCGATTGACAAAGGGAATTGCATATGGGATTACTTGAATCCTTGACATCGTGGTTCATTCGATGAGATCATCGTGGAACATGTGGGAGCCAACATGGGTATCTAGATCCCGCTGTTGGTTATTGGCCGAAGAACTGTCTCGGTCATGTCTGCGTGATTCCCGAACCCGTAGGGTCTACACACTTAAGGTTCGGTGACGCTAGGGTTGTAGAGATATTAGTATGCGGTAACCCGAAAGTTGTTCGGAGTCCCGGATGAGATCCCGAACATCACGAGGAGTTCCGGAGTGGTCCGTAGGTAAAGATTTGTATATAGGAAGTCCAGTTTCGGCCACAGGGAAAGTTTCGGGGGTCACCGGTATTGTACCGGGACCACCGGAAGGGTCCGGGGGTCCACCGGGTGGGGCCACCTATCCCGGAGGGCCCCAGGGGCTGAAGTGGGAAGGGAACCAGCCCCTAGTGGGCTAGTGCACCCCCTTGGGCCTCCCCCTGCGCCTAGGGTTGGAAACCCTGGGGGTGGGGGGCGCTCCACCTGACTTGGGGGGCAAGTCCTCCCCTTTGGCCGCCCCCCCTTGAGATTGGATCTCTAGGGGCCGGCGCCCCCAGGGCCCCTATATAAAGAGGGGGGAAGGGAGGGCTGCACACCCAAGCCCCTGGCGCCTCCCTCCCCCCGTAACACCTCTCCCTCTCGCTGAGCTTGGCGAAGCCCTGCTGAGATCCCACTGCTTCCACCACCACGCCATCGTGCTGCTGGATCTCCATCAACCTCTCCTCCCATTTGCTGGATCAAGAAGGAGGAGACATCTCTCCCAACTGTACGTGTGTTGAACGCGGAGGTGCCGTTTGTTCGGCGCTAGGATCATCGGTGATTTGGATCACGACGAGTACGACTCCATCAACCCCGTTCTCTTGAACGCTTTCGCTCGCGATCTACAAGGGTATGTAGACGCACTCCTCTCTCTCGTTGCTAGATGACTCCATAGATTGATCTTGGTGAAGCGTAGAATTTTTTTATTTTCTGCAATGTTCCCAACAGTGGCATCATGAGCTAGGTTATGCGTAGTTTCTATGCACGAGTGGAACACAATTTTGTTGTGGGCGTAGATGTTGTCATTTACTTGCCACTACTAGTATTATATTGTTTCGGCAGCATCGTGGGATGAAGCGGCCCGGACCGACCTTACACGTACGCTTATGTGAGACAGGTTCCACCGACTGACATGCACTAGTTGCATAAGGTGGCTAGCGGGTGTCTGTCTCTCCCACTTTAGTCGGATCGGATTTGATGAAAAGGGTCCTTATGAAGGGTAAATAGAAATTGGCATATCATGTTGTGGTTTTGACGTAGGTAAGAAACGTTCTTGCTAGAACCCTTTTGCAGCCACGTAAAAACATGCAACAACAATTAGAGGACGTCTAACTTGTTTTTGCAGCATATGTCTTGTGATGTGATATGGCCAAAAGGATGTGATGAATGATATATATGTGATGTATGAGATTGATCATGTTCTTGTAATAGGAATCACGACTTGCATGTCGATGAGTATGACAACCGGCAGGAGCCATATGAGGTGTCTTAATTATTGTATGACCTGCGTGTCATTGAATAACGCCATATAAGTACTTTACTTTATTGCTAAACCGTTAGCCATAGTAGTAGAAGTAATCGTTGGCGTGACAACTTCATGAAGACACGATGATGGAGATCATGATGATGGAGATCATGATGATGGAGATCATGGTGTCATGCCGGTGACGATGATGATCATGGCGCCCCGAAGATGGAGATCAAAAAGAGCAAAATGATATTGGCCATATCATGTCACTATTTGATTGCATGTGATGTTTATCATGTTTTTGCATCTTATTTGCTTAGAACAATGGTAGTAAATAAGATGATCCCTCATAATAATTTCAAGAAAGTGTTCCCCCTAACTGTGCGCCGTTGCGAAAGTTCGGTGTTTCGAAGCACCACGTGATGATCGGGTGTGATAGATTCTAACGTTCACATACAACGGGTGTAAGACAGATTTAGACATGCAAAAACACTTAGGTTGACTTGACGAGCCTAGCATGTACAGACATGGCCTCGGAACACAAGAGACCGAAAGGTCGAACATGAGTCGTATAGAAGATACGATCAACATGAAGATGTTCACCGATGATGACTAGTCCGTCTCACGTGATGATCGGACACGGCCTAGTTGACTCGGATCATGGATCACTTAGATGACTAGAGGGATGTCTATCTGAGTGGGAGTTCATTATATAATTTGATTAGATGAACTTAATTATCATGAACTTAGTCTAAAATCTTTGCAATATGCCTTGTAGATCAAATGGCCCACGCTAATGTTGCCCTCAACTTCAACGCGTTCCTAGAGAAAACCAAGTTGAAAGACGATGGCAGCAACTATACGGACTGGGTACGAAACTTGAGGATCATCCTCATAGCTACCAAGAAAGCATATGTCCTAGATGCACCGCTAGGTGAAGCACCCGTTTTCCTAGCAACTCAAGACGTCATGAACGCCTGGCAGTCGCGTAGTGATGATTACTCCCTGGTTCAGTGCGGCATGCTTTACAGCTTAGAACCAGGGCTCCAAAAGCGTTTTGAGTAGCACAGGGCATATGAGATGTTCCAAGAGCTGAAAATGGTTTTCCAAGCTCATGCCCGGGTTGAGAGATATGAAGTCTCCGACAAGTTCTACAATTGTAAGATGGAGGAGAATGGTTCTGTCAGCGAGCACATACTCAAAATGTCTGGGTTGCACAACCGCTTATCTCAACTGGGGGTTAATCTCCCGGATGACGCGGTGGTCGACAGAATCCTCCAGTCACTCCCACCTAGCTACAAGAGCTTTGTAATGAACTTCTATATGCATGGGGATGGTGAAAACCATTCCTGAGGTATATTCAATGCTTAAATCAGCGGAGGTGGAGATCAAAAAGGAACATCAAGTGTTGATGGTCAGTAAAACCACTAGTTTCAAGAAAGGCAAGGGTAATAAGAACTTCAAGAAGGACGGCAAGGGAGTTGTCGCGCCCGGTAAGCTAGTTGCCGGGAAGAAGCCAAAGCATGGACCCAAACCTGAGACTGAGTGCTTTTATTGCAAGGGAAGCGGACACTGGAAGCAAAACTGCCCCAAGTACTTAGCGGACAAGAAGGCCGGCAACACCAAAGGTATATATGATATACATGTAATTGATGTGTACCTTACCAGTACTCGTAGTAGCTCCTGGGTATTTGATACCGGTGCGGTTGCTCATATTTGTAACTCAAAACAGGAGCTGCGGAATAAGCGGAGACTGGCGAAGGACGAGGTGACGATGCGCGTCGGGAATGGTTCCAAGGTCGATGTGATCACCGTCGGCACGCTACCTCTACATTTACCTACGGGATTAGTTTTAAACCTTACTAATTGTTAT
Source organism: Triticum aestivum (assembly GCF_018294505.1). Lineage (NCBI taxonomy): Eukaryota > Viridiplantae > Streptophyta > Magnoliopsida > Poales > Poaceae > Triticum > Triticum aestivum. Next base: position 386,155,513 of record NC_057813.1, read on the forward strand.
TTAGTGCCAGCTTTGATCATGAACATTGTATCTGGATCTCGTTTAATACGAGATGGCTACTCATTTAAATCCGAGAATAATGGTTGTTCTATTTATATGAGAGATATGTTTTATGGTCATGCCCCGCTGGTCAATGGTTTATTCTTAATGAATCTCGAACATGATGTTACACATATTCATAGTGTGAATACCAAAAGATGTAAGGTTGATAATGATAGTCCCACATACTTGTGGCACTGCCGCCTTGGTCACATTGGTGTCAAACGCATGAAGAAGCTCCATGCTGATGGACTTTTGGAGTCTCTTGATTACGAATCATTTGACACATGCGAACCATGCCTCATGGGCAAAATGACCAAGACTCCGTTCTCTGGAACAATGGAGCGAGCAACCAACTTAATGGAAATCATACATACTGATGTGTGCAGTCCAATGAGCGTTGAGGCTCGCGGAGGCTATCGTTATGTTCTCACTCTCACTGACGACTTAAGTAGATATGGGTATGTCTACTTGATGAAACACAAGTCTAGGACCTTTGAAAAGTTCAAGGAATTTCAGAGTGAGGTAGAGAATCAACGTGACCGAAAGATAAAGTTCTTACGATCAGATCATGGGGGAGAATATTTAAGTCACGAATTTGGTACGCACTTAAGGAAATGTGGAATCGTTTCACAACTCATGCCGCCTGGAACACCTCAGCGTAATGGTGTGTCCGAACATCGTAATCACACTCTATTGGATATGGTGCGATCTATGATGTCACTCACCGATTTACCGCTATCATTTTGGGGATACGCTCTAGAGACATCTACATTCACTTTAAATAGGGCACCGTCTAAATCCGTTGAGACGACACCATATGAATTATGGTTTGGGAAGAAACCTAAGTTGTCATTTCTAAAAGTTTGGGGATGTGATGCTTATGTCAAGAAACTTCAACCTGAAAAGCTCGAACCAAAGTCGGAAAAATGCGTCTTCATAGGATACCCTAAGGAAACCATTAGGTATACCTTCTACCTCAGATCCGAAGGCAAGTTCTTTGTTGCCAAGAACGGGTCCTTTCTGGAGAAAGAGTTTCTCTCAAGAGAAGTAAGTGGGAGGAAAGTAGAACTTGATGAAGTATTGCCTCTTGAACCGGAAAGTAGCGCAGCTCAAGAAAATGTTTCTGTGGTGCCTGCACCGGATAGAGAGGAAGTTAATGATGATGATCAAGGTACTTCGGATCAAGTTTCTACTGAACTTTGTAGGTCCACAAGGATACGTTCCACACCAGAATGGTATGGCAACCCTGTCCTATAAATCATGTTATTAGACAACAGTGAACCTTCGAACTATGAAGAAGCGACGGCGGGCCCAGATTCCAACAAATGGCTTGAAGCCATGCAATCCAAGATAGGATCCATGTATGAAAACAAAGTATGGACTTTGACAGACTTGCCCGATGATCGGCGAGCGATAGAAAATAAATGGATCTTTAAGAAGAAGACGGACGCAAATGGTAATGCTACCATCTATAAAGCTCGACTTGTCGCTAAGGGTTATCGACAAGTTCAAGGGGTTAACTACGATGAGACCTTCTCACCCATAGCGAAGCTTAAGTCCGTCCGAATCATGTTAGCAATTGCCGCATTCTACGATTATGAGATATGGCAAATGGACATCAAAACGACATTCCTTAACGGCTTTCTTAAGGAAGAATTGTATATGATTCAGCCGAAAGGTTTTGTTGATCCTAAGAATGCTAACAAGGTATGCAAGATCCATCGCTCCATCTATGGGCTGGTGCAAGCATCTCGGAGTTGGAACATTCGCTTTAATGAAATGATCAAAGCGTTTGGGTTAAAGCAAACTTATGGAGCAGCCTGCATTTACAAGAAAGTGAGTGGGAGCTCTGTAGCATTTCTCATATTATATGTGGATGACATACTATTGATGGGAAATGATATAGAACTTTTGGACAGCATTAAGGCCTACTTGAATAAGTGTTTTTCAATGAAGGACCTTGGAGAAGCTGCTTACATATTAGGCATCAAGATCTATAGAGATAGATCGAGACGCCTCATAGGTCTTTCACAAAGCACATACCTTGATAAGATATTGACGAAGTTCAATATGGATCAGTCCAAGAAGGGATTCTTGCCTGTGTTGCAAGGTGTGAAATTGAGCTCGGCTCAATGTTCGACCACGGTAGAAGATAGAGAAAAGATGAGTGTCATCCCCTATGCCTCGGCTATAGGGTCTTTTATGTATGCCATGCTGTGTACGATGTAAACCTTGCCGTAAGTTTGGTAGGAAGGTACCAAAGTAATCCCGGCATGGAACACTGGACATCGGTCAAGAATATCCTGAAGTACCTGAAAAGGACTAAGGATATGTTTCTCGTTTATGGAGATGACGAAGAGCTCGTCGTAAAGGGTTGCGTCGACGCTAGCTTCGACACAGATCTGGATGACTCTAAGTCACAAACCGGATACGTGTATATTTTGAATGGTGGGGCAGTAAGCTGGTGTAGTTGCAAGCAAAGCATCATGGCGGGATCTACATGTGAAGCGGAGTACATGGCAGCCTCGGAGGCAGCACATGAAGCAATCTGGATGAAGGAGTTCATTACCGACCTAGGAGTTATTCTCAATGCGTCGGGGCCGATGACTCTCTTCTGTGACAACACTGGAGCCATTGCCCTTGCCAAGGAGCCGAGGTTTCACAAGAAGACCAGGCACATCAAGCGTCGCTTCAACTCCATTTGTGAAAATGTTCAAGATGGAGACATAGATATTTGTAAAGTGCACACAGATCTGAATGTCGCAGATCCATTGACTAAACCTCTTTCGCGAGCAAAACATGATCAACACCAGAACTCTATGGGTGTTCAATTCATCACAATGTAACTAGATTATTGACTCTAGTGCAAGTGGGAGACTGTTAGAAATATGCCCTAGAGGCAATAATAAAATGGTTATTATTATATTTCCTTGTTCATGATAATTGTATATTGTTCATGCTATAATTGTGTTATCCGGAAATCGTAATACATGTGTGAATACATAGACCACAACATGTCCCTAGTGAGCCTGTAGTTAACTAGCTCGTTTATCAATGGATGGTTACGGTTTCCTGACCATGGACATTGGATGTCATTGATAACGGGATCACATCATTGGGAGAATGATGTGATGGATAAGACCCAATCCTGAGCATAGCACAAGATCGTGTAGTTCGTTTGCTAGAGATTTTCTAATGTCAAGTATCATTTCCTTAGACCATGAGATCGTGTAACTCCCGGATACCGTAAGAGTGCTTTGGGTGTACCAAATGTCAGAACATAACTGGGTGGCTATAAAGGTATACTATAGGTATCTCTGAAAGTGTCTGTTGGGTTGACACGAATCGAGACTGGGATTTGTCACTCCGTAGGGCCGAGAGGTATCTCTGGGCCCACTCAGTAATGCATCATCATAATGAGCTCAATGTGACCAAGTGGTTGGTCATGGGATCATGCATTACGGTATGAGTAAAGTGACTTGCCGGTAACGAGATTGAATGAGGTATTGGGATACCGACGATCGAATCTCGGGCAAGTAACGTACCGATTAACAAAGGGAATTGTATACGGGATTACTTGAATCCTCGACGTCGTGGTTCATTTGATGAGATCATCGTGGAACATGTGGGAGCCAACATGGGTATCCAGATCCCGCTGTTGGTTATTGGCCGGAGAACTGTCTCGGTCATGTCTGCATGATTCCCGAACCCGTAGGGTATACACACTTAAGGTTCAGTGACACTAGGGTTGTAGAGATATTAGTATGAGGTAACCCAAAAGTTGTTCGGAGTCCCGGATGAGATCCTGGACGTCACGAGGAGTTCCGGAATGGTCCGAAGGTAAAGATTTGTATATAGGAAGTCCAGTTTCGACGACCGGGCAAGTTTCGGGGGTCACCGGTATTGTACCGGGACCACTGGAAGGGTCCCGGGGGTCCATCGGGTGGGGCCACCTATCCCGGAGGGCCCCATGGGCTGAAGTGGGAAGGGAACCAGGCCTTGGTGGGCTGGTGCGCCCCCCTTGGGCCTCCCCCTACGCCTAGGGTTGGAAACCCTGGGGGTGGGGGGCGCTCCACCTGACTTGGGGGGCAAGTCCCCCCTTTGGCCGCCCCCCCTTGAGATTGGATCTCTAGGGGCCAATGCCCCCCAGGCCCCCTATGTAAAGAGGGGGGAGGGAGGGCTGCGCACCCAAGCCCCTGGCGCCTCCCTCTCCCCCCGTAACACCTCTCCCTCTCGCTGAGCTTGGCGAAGCCCTGCCGAGATCCCCGCTACTTCCACCACCACGCCGTCATGCTGCTGGATCTCCATCAACCTCTCCTCCCCTTTGATGGATCAAGAAGGAGGAGACGTCTCTCCCAACCATACGTGTGTTGAACGCGGAGGTGCCGTCCGTTCGGCGCTAGGATCACCGGTGATTTGGATCACGACGAGTACGACTCCATCAACCCCGTTCTCTTGAACGCTTCCGCTCGCGATCTACAAGGGTATGTAGATGCACTCCTCTCTCTCGTTGCTAGATGACTCCATAGATTGATCTTGGTGAATCATAGAATTTTTTTTTCTGCAACGTTCCCTAAGAAATACTGCTTTGCTGAATCTTGTTATGAAAGATCAATTTGCTGGTACTCCTAATGAGGATGCCATGTCCCATCTTAACACATTCGTGGAATTATGCGATATGCAAAAGAAAGAAGATGTGGACAATGATGCGGTGAAGTTGAAATTATTTCCGTTTTCTTTGCGAGATCGCGCAAAAATTTGGTTTTCTTCTTTGCCTCGCAATAGTATCGATTCTTGGAACAAGTGCAAGGATGCTTTTATTACTAAGTATTTTCCGCCTACAAAAATCATTTCCCTTAGAACCCAGATCATGAAGTTCAAGCAACTTGAACATGAGCATGTTGCACAATCTTGGGAAAGGATGAAATTGATGCTAAGGAATTTCCCAACTCATGGGTTAAATCTTTGGATGATCATACAAAATTCTTATGCAGGGTTGAAGTTTGTTTCTTGTAATCTTTTGGATTCAGCTGCGGGGGGTACTTTTATGGAAATTACTTTGGGTGAAGCTACTAAATTTTTAGACAATATTATGGCCAATTACTCATAATGGCATACCAAAAGAGCTCCTACTAGTAAAAAGTCAATTCGGTAGAAGAAATTAATTCTTTGAGTGAAAAAGTTGATGCTCTTATGAAGTTGGTTGCTAATAAAAGTGCTCCTATTGATTTTAATGATGTACCTTTGTCTACTTTGATTGAGCAAAATAGTGATGCCATAGATGTGAACTTTTTCTCGCGAAACAATTTCAATAAGAATGCTTATAGAGGTAATTTTAATCCTAGGCCTTTTTCTAGTAATTCCTCTAATAATTATGGTTATTCCTCTTATAATAATAATAGAAACACCTATGATCTTGAGAATAATATTAAATAATTTATGAATACTCAAAAAGCTTTTGATGCTTCGATAGAGGAAAAGTTGAATAAAGTTGATGATATGTCTAGAAGTATTGATAGAATTTCTCATGATGTAGAAACTCTCTGAAATTTTTTGTTCCTAAAGTTGAAGAATCAATTAAATCTCTTTATGTTTCTATGGATGAAATGAAGAAAATAACCGCTATGTTTAGAGCTAAAAGAGAATTTTAGAAAGAGCATTTTCTAGTGATTACTTTCATAAAAGTGATGAAGATCTTAAAATGATTGGTGTTTCTTGTATTGGTTCTTTGTTTAGTAAAATTAAGATTGATGAAAAAGGGACTGGAGAAGAGTCAACTTTAGTTAGAAGGCATCCCTATGATTCAGAGGGTGAAAATCTTGTTGAGAAAATTGATAAAGTGGGTTTGAAGAGGTCAAAACTTTAACTAGTGATGTGCCCACTATTTTGGATTACAAAGACTTTAATTACGATAGGTTCTCTTTGGATGATTGTATTTCTTTGTTGCAATTCATGATAAATTCACCCCATGCTTGTGAACAAAATAAAGCTATCACTAAACATATTGTTGATGCTATGATGAAAGCTTTTGAAGAAAAGTTGGAATTAGAAGTTTCGATTCCTAGAAAATTACATGATGAATGGGAACCTACTATCAAATTCAGGATTAAAAATTATGAGTGTTTTGCTTTATATGACTTGGGTGCTAGTGTTTCTACAATTCCAAAATCTTTATGTGATGTGCTTGGTCTTATTGATATTGAAGAATGCTCTTTAAATTTGCACTTGGCAGATTCTACTATTAAAAAGCCTATGGGAAGAATTAATGATCTTCTTATTCTTGCAAATAGGAATTATGTGCCCATAGATTTTATTGTTCTTGATATTGATTGCAATATGTCTTGTCCAATTATACTTCGTAGATCGTTTTTATGTACTATCGATGCCGTGATTGATATGAAAGAAGGCAATATTAAATTTCAATTTCCACTAAGGAAGGGTATGGAACACTTCCCTAGAACAAGAATTAGGCCACCATATAAATCAATCATGAGGGCATCTTATGGATCTAGAACTAAGGATGACAAAACTTAGATCCTACGCGTTAGGCCTAGCTAGGGGCGTAAAACGATAGCGCTCGTTGGGAGGCAACCCAACTTGTATCTTTTTGCCTTTTGGTTTAATTGCTGTTTTCAATAAAATACACAAGTCCCGAGCGCTCTCCTCTTCCTTTCCCCTCGCTCGCTTCCTCCTCCCTCACCTGCAGAACCCTAGCCGCCTCCTCTCATCTCCCCTAGCCGCCTCCTCTCCTCTCCTCAGCCGCAAAGGAGCGTTGCGCGAGCTGCCCCGTGCTCGACGTGCACGTCCTCGGCCCCCGTGCCCCTCCGCTCTCTCCTCCCCCTCTGTAGCGTTTCGGCGAGGACAAGTCCCGAGCGCTCTCCTCTTCCTTTCCCCTCGCTCGCTTCCTCCTCCCTCACCTGCAGAACCCTAGCCGCCTCCTCTCATCTCCCCTAGCCGCCTCCTCTCCTCTCCCCAGCCGCAAGGGAGCGTTGCGCGAGCTGCCCCGTGCTCGACGTGCACGTCCTCGGCCCCCGTGCCCCTCCGCTCTCTCCTCCCCCTCTGTAGCGTTTCGGCGAGGACAAGTCCCGAGCGCTCTCCTCTTCCTTTCCCCTCGCTCGCTTCCTCCTCCCTCACCTGCAGAACCCTAGCCGCCTCCTCTCATCTCCCCTAGCCGCCTCCTCTCCTCTCCCCAGCCGCAAGGGAGCGTTGCGCGAGCTGCCCCGTGCTCGACGTGCACGTCCTCGGCCCCCGTGCCCCTCCGCTCTCTCCTCCCCCTCCCTGTCTCCAACGGAGCCGAGTCTCTCCGGCGGCGGCGGCGCTCGATTTGATCTGCAGGAGAGAGAGAGAGAGAGAGAGAGAGAGAGAGAGAGAGAGAACATGAGAAGGGGAGAGATAAGGAAGTAGAGGAGGGACGCCACCATGGGAGAGCAGGGGCAACATGGTCTTCGTGGTGGGCATGGAGGAGCATAGGAGGATGCTGGTGCGGGGTGGGGTCAGAGTAGCAGGAGTTCCAGGTGAAGCTCGCGTCATGGTGGAGTGGAGGAGCTCGTCGTACATCGCCACCATCCCCAATCTAGGTTGCTCCCCTCCTCCTTCCCCAGGTATTATCTCAGTTCTTTGATTCTGTAATTTTGATTTCTCAATTTGTGTTTTTTCAGATCTGAGATATAAAAAGAAAAGAAATAATCTCGTGGAATTTTAGATCTGCAATAGAAACGAAGAGAAATAATCTTGTGGAAGAGCCTGACTAAAAAGAAAGGGGTGAATCATCTGTTTCTCCCATCCATGTTTGTTTTTGCAAATTTTGTTAAGATGCAGGTTGGCTATTCTTCCTTGTTGTCAGAATCTGAAGTATTTGACCATCTGTAGCCACTTCTATCATGTGTCGTATCCTTACTCTATTTCAAGTTAGTTGTTGATTCAAACATGTCAATGAAAGACAATAATGTTAAATTGGTTCCCCAAAGGCCAAGGTGGTGATGATCACTTTGTGCTTCTTTTCCTTTCGTTAAAAAATGATTCCTCTGGTTGATGTTGACGTAGGTTTTTATGGTCATGTCAACTGGTACTCCAACTGGCACTGAGATGAGGTAATGGTGTGGGAATTGGGGCTGCAAGGACGTGAAAATGGCCTAGAAGAGAGTTAGCAATGGCATGCGTCCTCAAGTAATTTCTTGCCAATGGTATGCTGCAGATATGATCTATCCTGTTAAATTTTGTTTTATGTAACTGTGATGGGCTGTGTATCTTGCTTTTCTTTGTTACTGTAGTGCACATCTTTAGGCATTACCTTGTGATCACTAACATGTGATTTGTTTATCTTCTAATCTGTTAATAGGGAAATAAATTTTCATTTATGTATTTTTTCTAATAAGAAAAATAATTGATCAGGCCAGAGGTTTGGAAACCATGTACTGAAGTACTGGATAAAAATAAAAAACAATATTCTGCACATTTCCTGAACAAGCCATTTGGGGATACTTATTTTGGCTATATAGGTCACTGTATCGTCTGACCCCAACCCTTTATCACTAGCAAAAGAAGATGAGTAAGTTTCAGTATAGTCCAAGTAGGCCACCCCACTGTTATTGGTTTTTATGGTCTTTGGCATGTAAACACTTAGATTGTATCTGGCATGGTTTACAAGTTAAAATCGTGTCCTGATGCTCTCTTAGTGTTCTGAAGTGACACATGATAATATGCTCCTGTCTTGGTATATATGGAAACAAGATACCGGCAGCTTTTACGTTTCCAGAATGTTTATTACTCCCTTTGTAAAGAAATATAAGAGTGTTTAGATCGCTACTTTAGTGATCTAAACGCTCTTATATTTCTTTACGGAACTGCCACACCCTCACACAGGTTCTTGGTACTCTCTGTAACCTGCAGATGATGGGTGGCGAATCCGGCAACCCCAGATCCATTCCCCTGCATAACTTTCGTTTTTTCATTTGATTTGGTACAAGGCCTACTCAGAATGGGTTCCCTGATCTCAAAATTGTCAGTTTTCTTGCCTTTAGTTTATAGGTACCTTAACAAATACATGTATTTACCATATTGGCAGTCAGCACCATACGGCATTCATTCTTCAAGATCTCATATTTGAGGTTAGCAATTCGAAGTAATGTGAGAGCTTGCATGTTTATAGTTCTAACTAGCTTTTAGTTTAGCGTAGGATAAATCTTTCATGAATAGTTGGCTTTTTTTTGCTGGCTGTGCATGACACTGTAATTTTTTCATAATTTTCTTCAAAAATTAACTATTTTCTTATCTCTGACAATTAACTGGTTGTTGCTCCTAGCCGTTGGCAAGTCTGTCGTCCCTGACCACCCTGTCAGTCATCTATACAACTGTGGTTCATGCCTGCGTGCTATCCGCTCCTAAATTCTCACACCATGTCAAGTATTTAGAAGTGATGATCATTGTGGTCTTTAGTTGTCATGGCTGTAATCCTAGCGCATGGGCTTTTGCGGGCTGGTCCAACCGGAGTTTGTTGATGGTAGGGGCTGCGCTCCGGCGACCGTATGGCTGTAGAAGGGATGCAAATGGAAATAATTTTGAGATGCATAAACTTCCGTCTTTGAATCAGAAACAGAAAATTGTTAGTTTTCTCGTTTCTTAGTTATGCTACCCTGCTGCATGTAGGTTTTACAGTGAAAAGCTGAAGAAGTTGTGACGACAATGAAAGGACTGAAAGATTTGCTCAAAGCAAAGACATCTAGCCGAGATACATGTGGTAAGAATCTTCAAAGATTGACTTCTTTTCACCTGCTATTGAGATGTGTACTTGCTCATAGGTCACAACTCAAGTTACTTCCTTACCTGCACATACAGTAGTGATAAAGTCGACATGATTTTTGTGAGAACATATTTTTTTTAATATGACAACATTCTACCTGCCCTCTATTCTCTTTCATGATATTTTTTCTTTTCATACATTTTGTAGGAACGAAGAGGAGGGATCTTATGTAGAATATGCGACTTCCTTGGTGCTGAAAGTGTGCTATTAAGTCTCAGTTGCTCCTGCAAAATAGGATCTTAATAAATAAAGGATATGCATCGCCAAGCAGTTTGTTGTGTATTTTTTCCCCTTCCAACCTTATTGATATGCCTGTTGCTCAAGGTGTTTTTACTTGTTTACATGATTAACAAGTGAATATAAATTTGAAACACAAGTTAATAAATTTAGCGCAGTCCTTGCTGAAATCCGTATTATTATATGTTGACTTTCCTTTGAATAATATAAGCTGGTCTTGTTGCCGCAAATGATTGGATACGCTTAATTATTTTTCATGCATACAAGTTGATTTGGTTATCCTGTAATACATTATTACATTTAGTTAAAAATTTATGTTTTGTAATTCAGATAGGAAACAATGGTATGTGATAATGCCCTTGCTTCTGACAGGGCCTCTTTTTTTAGTCATTCATATATGTGTGGGAGGGCTGGCTGTCCACCATTTGATGATAGTAGAATAGTTGTAATTATGACAAGATGAGGGGCAGTAATTTTTCTGTGTTTTCTTCCCGTTAATTCTGAAATACCTTTGACATGAAAATGTTTCCTGTTTTTTGTCTAACCCGTCGTAAGTTTGTCTCGTGGGTCCATCCATATGAGAACCTTCTCAGTGGGTGTCAAATGGTTGAGTCTCGGTATGTTCTTTTAAGTTCAATTGAAAAGTTCTTACGTGATATTTTAACTGAAACTTAACTATGTCATGGATGGTACTTCATTTGATATTTTAACTGAAACTTAACTATGACCAGACCTTCGTCTTGATTCTTAATGCCTTCTTCGTTTTAGTCTCCATCTACATGTGCAATTCATTATTTTCCTAGAGATGTCTATATAACTGTATCATACATTTTTCCTGCTATGTAAATAACACTTCCCTTGGCTTTGGCGGAGGTGGTGCAGGATTCGTCGCACGCCAAACAGAGCACCCGAGGAGAAGAGGAGAATGCTATGAAGAGAGGAAATGATATGTTTTTTGTTTTGTTTTAAGAGCAAGATAAGAGTTGATATGTAGTCCCCTGACTTCTATACTGATCCACAACACTTCAAGTATATACCAACATCGTATGCTACAAAAAAAGCAAAGCAATCTCTTTTAGTTCTTGTTTCAAATTCGTTTTCGCACCAATTGGCGCGACAGGTCATCTAGTATCTTCAAAGGTTGATGGGTAGATAGGCGGGGGGAGGGGATGTGAGAGGTTGGGAGGGATGCGCACACCCGTATCATCGGAAGCGAATTAGATGCAACGTATATCAAGAGATGGCGGGAGGTGCGCATTAGCTGCCATGAATGGGTACTGAGAACTGATGCTTCAGTTTCCACGCCGGCGCATATGAAAATAAATTTCTACTCAACAATGGTATTTGATGCTTTCCATCACTCCCTGCTGCATCAACTGCACTTTACCCGTATGATTAGGCAGTTTCCCATCGCCTCGCTGAGCGCATCACCCGACCGGCCCCACTTTGCCCGTGTTTGCTGGATCGAACCATTACCTCTGTTCTCTGTCTCGAATCGGTTCGTTGACCTTCCTCTGGAGGTAATATCACTCGAAGTCATTGAACTTGCGCCGCACGTTCAGTTTGGTGCTAGAACTTTGAAAATACGGTTTTCTGGTCACATAACTTAACTCAAGCGTGCAGATACGGTCACACTACGCATATGCGGGCGTATACATGTGTATGGCCCCACTTGTCAGTGACTGATGGCGCTGGGCGCGATGTATTTTTTACGCAGAACACTCTGAAAATAATTATTTTCCAAAACGATCAACCACAACGACATATTTCTTTTGCACAAAACACCCTCAAATTATTTTTTAAAGAAAAACAGGACCATGATACTGTACATATATGTATTTTGTCTAATATGGATAATCAACATATATGTACTTCACGGGGACTCATGTGGAGCTTAATTGAGCTGCGGGTACTACGGCCCATTTTGCGCGCACTATTTTTTAAAAGATAATTTTTAAGTAATAAAGGTACATTCACATATTTGTGTGTTAAAAAATATTATATATACAAATAATGATTAGTAGATAAAAACATTTAAATATACACTTGCGGCTTATATTTAGTTAATATGGACATTGATAATATTTATTAGATAAATATTTTTTAAAAATTCAAAAGAATACACTTGAGGCTTATATTTAAATTATAAAATATGATGAACACAAACATTTACTAAATATTTATGACTATTCACTTGTGTAAATTTTTTATTCATGACTTATATTCAACAAAGTTATATAACTTACATATTAGCCACGACTGAATATTCTTTTAACAGTTCAAATTTTAAATTATTAATATTTTTAATTATACAAACATTGAACTATACAAAATGTGTGTATATATAATTATTGAAATGTTTGTATAATTAAAATAATATTTCTGAAAACCAAATATGCAATACGCACATTTATATAGTACACATGTTTATATATATTTTTAAATACCTCAGATAAAATGGGCCGCAGTCTCCATAGCCTATTTAAACTTCACATGCATCCTCGTTTAATATATATAAGTTCCTGATCCATTTTAGACATCCAGATCTGACCGGTTGTAGTGTCTAGATGGTATTGATTTAAAAAGTTGGTTGTAGGTTCAAGTCCTAGTAGATTCTTTTCGGTGTTAAATTTTTGCATTTGCATTCTCGGGTTAAAAAATAGTTGCTCGTCTGTTCGAGTCCTGGCATGCCATTTTTGTTGTTAAAGTTCGCATATATGTGCAGTATTGTGGTCCTGTTTTCTGTAAATAAAAGAAGTTTTAATGTTCGCATATATGTGTAGTATTGTGGTCCTGTTTTCTGTAAATACAAGAAGTTTTAATGTTCGCATATATGTGCAGTATTGACTTATTGCGGGCCTGTTTTCTATAAATAAAAAAAGTTAAGGTGTTTTCTATAAAAATACATCGTTGCGGTTCACTTCTTTCAACAATAACAACAACAACAACAACAAAGCCTTTAGTCCCAAGCAAGTTGGGATAGGCTAGAGGTGAAACCCATAAGATCTCGCAACCAACTCATGGCTCTGGCACATGGATAGCAAGCTTCCATGCACCCCAGGTCTCTCTTAACGGACTCTTCCCATGTCAAAATCGGTCGACCCCGCCCTCTCTTGACATTCTCCGCACGCTTTAACCGTCCGCTATGCACTGGAGCTTCTGGAGGCCTGCGCTGAATATGCCCAAACCATCTCAAACGATGTCGGACAAGCTTCTCCTCAATTGGTGCTACCCTAACTCTATCTCGTATATCATCATTCCGGACTCGATCCTTCCTCGTGTGGCCACACATCCATCTCAACATACGCATCTCCGCCACACCTAACTGTTGAACATGTCGCCTTTTAGTCGGCCAACACTCCGCGCCATACAACATTGCGGGTCGAACCGCCGTCCTGTAGAACTTGCCTTTTAGCTTTTGTGGCACTCTCTTGTCACAGAGAATGACAGAAGCTTGGCGCCACTTCATCCATCCGGCTTTGATTCGATGGTTCACATCTTCATCAATACCCCCATCCTACTGCAACATTGACCCCAAATACCGAAAGGTGTCCTTCCGAGGTACCACCTGGCCATCAAGGCTAACCTTCTCCTCCTCACAGCTAGCAGTACTGAAACCGCATATCATGTACTCGGTTTTAGTTCTACTAAGCCTAAACCCTTTCGATTCCAAGGTTTGTCTCCATAACTCTAACTTCCTATTTACCCCCGTCCGACTATCGTCAACTAGCACCACATCATCCGCAAAGAGCATACACCATGGAATATCTCCTTGTATACCCCTTGTGACCTCATCCATCACCAATGCAAAAAGATAAGGGCTCAAAGCCTAAACAATTCACTTCTTTCACAAATAAAAAAAATTCAGGGTGTCCTGTGTAAAATACGTCGCGCCTAGTGCCGTTCGTCACTGACGAGTGGGGCCATACACATTGATATATCTGTATACGCGTACTATGACCGTATCTGCACGCTTGAGTCAAGTTAGGTGACCACAAAACCGTATTTTCGAAGTTTTAGCACCAAACTAAACATGCAACGCAAGTTCTATGACTACCGGTGATATTACCTCCTTCCTCTGCAATAATAGGCTGACCGATCCAGCTCTATCTCGCTCGGAGGTCGCTCGATGTTTTGGTCAGCGGCACCAATGGTGGGAGTGCCATAGTCTTGGCATGAGAGGTCGGACATGAAGGAGGTCCTTATGTCGTCGGAGCCCAACGCCGTTGCCACGGGAGTAGTGCATCGTCCCATCGTCCGCGGCAAACCCTATTTGGCGCTGCAGGCGCCAGTTATAGTGCATTTTTGCTAACAGGCGCTTGCAGCGCTCCCGCACTGGGCCGGCTCATCTCACATGTTTTTATTCTGGTTTAATGCGCAAAAAAATGGGTGCTGGCGAGATTTGAACCCGCGACCTGTAGTGCAAGTTGCATACGCATCAGCCAACAGGGAAAGAAAACAAGTCATGGCAACCTTCCTTTGCGTCTTCTATACTTTGCCAGGTGGTGTTTTTTTTTCTTTCCTGTTATGCGTTTTTTCTGGACCGGTTTTTTGTATTGTTTTTTTCTGTTTCTTTCCTTTCATATTTTTTTCCTTTTCTCTTTACTATTTATGCACAAACTAATTCAAATTAGGTGAACTTTTTTCAAAATCGGTGATTTTTTTTCAACTTTGATAAATTTTTTGTTCAAAATTGAGATTTTTTTTAAACATCAAAGAACTTTTTTTCAAAACCTGTGAACTTTTTTCCCATATGGACGAACTTTTTTACAATACCGATGAACTTTTTCCAAATTGGACGAACATTTTTCCTAAATGGATGAACTTTTTTCAAATTCAATGTTTTTTTTTCCAAATTCGGTGATTTTATTTTCAAAAATTGATGACCATTGTTTTAAAAAACGGTGATCTTTTTTCAAATCCGATGAACTTTTTCAAAATCAGTGAACTTTTATCAAATCCCATGAACTTTTTTTCATTTTCGATGGACTTTTTTGTAATTCGTGAATTGTTTTCAAAATTTAACAAACTGTTTTTATTAGAATAATTGATATTTTCCATATAATTTCCAAATAACTAAAAAATCTCAATGGTATAGTAATGGCTGAGTAATAAATAGCACGGGTGCATTAGGTCTAAAGCAGTTCGCGTTGATTTTTGATCGCTAGCGCTCTAAGCTGCTATGGTTAAGCTAAGCAATTACAAGCAAGTGCGGCGTGGGATCGATACCCCGTTCTGCCAATTTTTATGGTGTTTTTTTCGGGAACGAAACTGCTCCTGGGCCGACCGTAGAAACGGGCCACAGAGAGCGCGCTGTAGGCACCACTTTCACATTCGGGCGCCTACAACGCCGAACAGGAGCTCCCATCGTCCGCCGCCATGCTAGGGTTGCGACCTTGCGAACAGAACAAGGGGTGGACCGTGGAGAGTCCAGCTTTTTGGATGCACGTACAAAGACAACTCAGACCCATTAGGCCCAATTTAACAGCGGATGCCCGAAATTGTCGCGAGAGCAGCGGCCCGTCACGGTAGCGCTTGTTCGTAGCGAGCGAACCGAGTGTACGTGGGGTTCACCCTTAATCAGACGACTAAAAACGCTTAAAAGTGCTGATCGGACGGCTAGAAATGCTAATAGCCTGAGAGGGGAGGAAAGATGCTCAGTTATAATGTATCTAAAAACCCCAATATTCCAGAAACCCTAGGGGAGTCGACGAAAATCAATTCCAGCCACCGCAGAGTCCAGAACCACCAGATCCAATCTAGACACCATCTCGGAGGGGTTCATCATGTCCATTGGTGCCTCTCTGATGATGCGTGAGTAGTTCTTTGTAGACATACGGGTCCGAAGTTAGTAGCTAGATGCCTTCCTCTCTCTCTCTCTCTCTCTCTCTCTCTCTTGATTATCAATACAATGGTCTCTTGGAGATCCATATGATGTAAGTCTTTTTGCGGTGTGTTTGTTCGGATCCGATGAACTTTGAATTTATGATCAGATCTATGTTTTTATCCATGAAAGTTATTTGACTCTTCTTTGATCTCTTATATACATGATTTATTACAGCCTCATATTTCTTCTCCGATATTTGGGTTTTGTTTGGCCAACTTTATCTATTTATCTTGCAATGGGAAGAGGTGCTTTGTGATGTGTTCGATATTACGGTGCTTGATCACAGTGATAGAAGGGGAAACGACACTATGTATTGTTGCTATTAAGGATAATAAGATGGGGTCTATTTCTACATAAATAGATCTTATCTACATCATGTCGTTCTTATTGCATTACTCCATTTTTCCATGAACTTAATACACTAGATGCATGCTGGATGGCAGTCGACGTGTGGAGTAATAGTAGTAGATGCAGACAGGAGTCGGTCTACTAATCTTGGACGTGATGCCTATATAATGACCATTGCCTGGATATCGTCATGAGTATTTGAAGTTCTATCAATTGCCCAACAGTAATTCGTTTACCCACCGTTTGCTATTTTTCTCGAGAGAAGTCACTAGTGAAACCTACGGCACCCGGGTCTCTTCTCATCATATGTTCCTTTGCGATCTATTTTTATTTGCTTTTTATTTCCAGATTTATTAAACCAAAAATACATAAATACCTTGCTGCATTTATTTATTCCGCGATCTATTTATCCTATCTACCACAACTATCTCACGTTATCTTGCCTACTTGAGGCGCCGTACCCGAAAGAGACTGACAACCCCTTTAACACGTTCAGTTGCGAGTATTTGTTATTTGTGTGCAGGTGCTGTTTACATGGTGCTAGGAGGTTCTCCTACTGGTTCGATAACCCTGGTCTCTTCAATGAGGGAAATACCTACCGTCTCTATACTGCATCATCCCTTCCTCTTTGGGGAAATACCGACGTAGTTCTAGCAGACATCAAAAGGAATTTCTAGCGTTGTTGCCGGGGAGGATCTTCAACATCAACCAAGTTCCTAATCACAAATCTCATTTCTTCTCAATTTACATTATTTCCATTTGCCTCTCGTTTTCCTCTCCCACACTTCACAAAAATTTGCCATTTTATTCGCCCTCCTTTTCGTTCGTTGTTTTCTTGTTAGATCTGTTTTTAGTGCAATCTTGTTGTGAAGTCATCATGACTCAAGAGAACACCAAGTTGTGTGATTTCTCAAATACCAACAACAATGATTTTATTAGCACTTCGGTTGCTCCTCCCGCCACTAGTGCAGAGTCTTGTGATATTAATACTGTTGGAAATATGCCCTAGAGGCAATAATAAAATGGTTATTATTATATTTCCTTGTTCATGATAATTGTCTATTGTTCATGCTATAATTGTGTTATCCGGAAATCGTAATACATGTGTGAATACATAGACCACAACATGTCCCTAGTGAGCCTCTAGTTGACTAGCTCGTTTATCAATGGATGTTATGGTTTCCTGACCATGGACATTGGATGTCATTGATAACGGGATCACATCATTGGGAGAATGATGTGATGGACAAGACCCAATCCTGAGCATAGCACAAGATCGTGTAGTTCGTTTGCTAGAGCTTTTCTAATGTCAAGTATCATTTCCTTAGACCATGAGATCATGTAACTCCCGGATACCGTAAGAGTGCTTTGGGTGTACCAAACGTCACAACGTAACTGGGTCGCTATAAAGGTATACTACAGGTATCTCCGAAAGTGTCTGTTGGGTTGACACAAATCGAGACTGGGATTTGTCACTCCGTATGACAGAGAGGTATCTCTGGGCCCACTCGGCAATGCATCATCGTAATGAGCTCAATGTGACCAAGTGGTTGGTCACGGGATCATGCATTACGGTACGAGTAAAGTGACTTGCTGGTAACGAGATTGAACGAGGTATTGGGATACCGACAATCGAATCTCGGGCAAGTAACGTACCGATTGACAAAGGGAATTGCATATGGGATTACTTGAATCCTTGACATCGTGGTTCATTCGATGAGATCATCGTGGAACATGTGGGAGCCAACATGGGTATCTAGATCCCGCTGTTGGTTATTGGCCGAAGAACTGTCTCGGTCATGTCTGCGTGATTCCCGAACCCGTAGGGTCTACACACTTAAGGTTCGGTGACGCTAGGGTTGTAGAGATATTAGTATGCGGTAACCCGAAAGTTGTTCGGAGTCCCGGATGAGATCCCGAACATCACGAGGAGTTCCGGAGTGGTCCGTAGGTAAAGATTTGTATATAGGAAGTCCAGTTTCGGCCACAGGGAAAGTTTCGGGGGTCACCGGTATTGTACCGGGACCACCGGAAGGGTCCCGGGGGTCCACCGGGTGGGGCCACCTATCCCGGAGGGCCCCAGGGGCTGAAGTGGGAAGGGAACCAGCCCCTAGTGGGCTAGTGCACCCCCCTTGGGCCTCCCCCTGCGCCTAGGGTTGGAAACCCTGGGGGTGGGGGGCGCTCCACCTGACTTGGGGGGCAAGTCCTCCCCTTTGGCCGCCCCCCCTTGAGATTGGATCTCTAGGGGCCGGCGCCCCCAGGGCCCCTATATAAAGAGGGGGGAAGGGAGGGCTGCACACCCAAGCCCCTGGCGCCTCCCTCCCCCCGTAACACCTCTCCCTCTCGCTGAGCTTGGCGAAGCCCTGCTGAGATCCCCACTGCTTCCACCACCACGCCGTCGTGCTGCTGGATCTCCATCAACCTCTCCTCCCATTTGCTGGATCAAGAAGGAGGAGACATCTCTCCCAACTGTACGTGTGTTGAACGCGGAGGTGCCGTTTGTTCGGCGCTAGGATCATCGGTGATTTGGATCACGACGAGTACGACTCCATCAACCCCGTTCTCTTGAACGCTTTCGCTCGCGATCTACAAGGGTATGTAGACGCACTCCTCTCTCTCGTTGCTAGATGACTCCATAGATTGATCTTGGTGAAGCGTAGAATTTTTTTATTTTCTGCAATGTTCCCCAACAGTGGCATCATGAGCTAGGTTATGCGTAGTTTCTATGCACGAGTGGAACACAATTTTGTTGTGGGCGTAGATGTTGTCAATTTACTTGCCACTACTAGTATTATATTGTTTCGGCAGCATCGTGGGATGAAGCGGCCCGGACCGACCTTACACGTACGCTTATGTGAGACAGGTTCCACCGACTGACATGCACTAGTTGCATAAGGTGGCTAGCGGGTGTCTGTCTCTCCCACTTTAGTCGGATCGGATTCGATGAAAAGGGTCCTTATGAAGGGTAAATAGAAATTGGCATATCATGTTGTGGTTTTGACGTAGGTAAGAAACGTTCTTGCTAGAACCCTTTTGCAGCCACGTAAAAACATGCAACAACAATTAGAGGACGTCTAACTTGTTTTTGCAGCATATGTCTTGTGATGTGATATGGCCAAAAGGATGTGATGAATGATATATATGTGATGTATGAGATTGATCATGTTCTTGTAATAGGAATCACGACTTGCATGTCGATGAGTATGACAACCGGCAGGAGCCATATGAGGTGTCTTAATTATTGTATGACCTGCGTGTCATTGAATAACGCCATATAAGTACTTTACTTTATTGCTAAACCGTTAGCCATAGTAGTAGAAGTAATCGTTGGCGTGACAACTTCATGAAGACACGATGATGGAGATCATGATGATGGAGATCATGATGATGGAGATCATGGTGTCATGCCGGTGACGATGATGATCATGGCGCCCCGAAGATGGAGATCAAAAGGAGCAAAATGATATTGGCCATATCATGTCACTATTTGATTGCATGTGATGTTTATCATGTTTTTGCATCTTATTTGCTTAGAACAACGGTAGTAAATAAGATGATCCCTCATAATAATTTCAAGAAAGTGTTCCCCCTAACTGTGCGCCGTTGCGAAAGTTCGGTGTTTCGAAGCACCACGTGATGATCGGGTGTGATAGATTCTAACGTTCACATACAATGGGTGTAAGACAGATTTACACATGCAAAAACACTTAGGTTGACTTGACGAGCCTAGCATGTACAGACATGGCCTCGGAACACAAGAGACCGAAAGGTCGAACATGAGTCGTATAGAAGATACGATCAACATGAAGATGTTCACCGATGATGACTAGTCCGTCTCACGTGATGATCGGACACGGCCTAGTTGACTCGGATCATGGATCACTTAGATGACTAGAGGGATGTCTATCTGAGTGGGAGTTCATTATATAATTTGATTAGATGAACTTAATTATCATGAACTTAGTCTAAAATCTTTGCAATATGTCTTGTAGATCAAATGGCCCACGCTAATGTTGCCCTCAACTTCAACGCGTTCCTAGAGAAAACCAAGCTGAAAGACGATGGCAGCAACTATACGGACTGGGTCCGGAACTTGAGGATCATCCTCATAGCTACCAAGAAAGCATATGTCCTAGATGCACCGCTAGGTGAAGCACCCGTTTTCCCAGCAACTCAAGACGTTATGAACGCCTGGCAGTCGCGTAGTGATGATTACTCCCTGGTTCAGTGCGGCATGCTTTACAGCTTAGAACCGGGGCTCCAAAAGCGTTTTGAGTAGCACAGGAGCATATGAGATGTTCCAAGAGCTGAAAATGGTTTTCCAAGCTCATGCCCGGGTCGAGAGATATGAAGTCTCCGACAAGTTCTACAGTTGTAAGATGGAGGAGAATGGTTCTGTCAGCGAGCACATACTCAAAATGTCTGGGTTGCACAACCGCTTATCTCAACTGGGAGTTAATCTCCCGGATGACGCGGTGGTCGACAGAATCCTCCAGTCGCTCCCACCTAGCTACAAGAGCTTTGTGATGAACTTCAATATGCAGGGGATGGTGAAAACCATTCCTGAGGTATATTCAATGCTGAAATCAGCGGAGGTGGAGATCAAAAAGGAACATCAAGTGTTGATGGTCAATAAAACCACTAGTTTCAAGAAAGGCAAGGGTAAGAAGAACTTCAAGAAGGACGGCAAGGGAGTTGCCGCGCCCGGTAAGCCAGTTGCCGGGAAGAAGCCAAAGCATGGACCCAAACCTGAGACTGAGTGCTTTTATTGCAAGGGAAGCGGACACTGGAAGCGGAACTGCCCCAAGTACTTAGCGGACAAGAAGGCCGGCAACACCAAAGGTATATGTGATATACATGTAATTGATGTGTACCTTACCAGTACTCGTAGTAGCTCCTGGGTATTTGATACCGGTGCGGTTGCTCATATTTGTAACTCAAAACAGGAGCTGCGGAATAAGCGGAGACTGGCGAAGGACGAGGTGACGATGCGCGTCGGGAATGGTTCCAAGGTCGATGTGATCGCCGTCGGCACGCTACCTCTACATTTACCTACGGGATTAGTTTTAAACCTCAATAATTGTTATTTAGTGCCAGCTTTGAGCATGAACATTGTATCTGGATCTCGTTTAATACGAGATGGCTACTCATTTAAATCCGAGAATAATGGTTGTTCTATTTATATGAGAGATATGTTTTATGGTCATGCCCCGCTGGTCAATGGTTTATTCTTAATGAATCTCGAACGTGATGTTACACATATTCATAGTGTGAATACCAAAAGATGTAAGGTTGATAACGATAGTCCCACATACTTGTGGCACTGCCGCCTTGGTCACATTGGTGTCAAACGCATGAAGAAGCTCCATGCTGATGGACTTTTGGAGTCTCTTGATTACGAATCATTTGGCACATGCGAACCATGCCTCATGGGCAAAATGACCAAGACTCCGTTCTCCGGAACAATGGAGCGAGCAACCAACTTATTGGAAATCGTACATACTGATGTGTGCGGTCCAATGAGTGTTAAGGCTCGCGGAGGCTATCGTTATGTTCTCACTCTCACTGACGACTTAAGTAGATATGGGTATGTCTACTTGATGAAACACAAGTCTGAGACCTTTGAAAAGTTCAAGGAATTTCAGAGTGAGGTAGAGAATCAACGTGACCGAAAGATAAAGTTATTACAATCAGATCATGGGGGAGAATATTTAAGTCACGAATTTTGTACGCACTTAAGGAAATGTGGAATCGTTTCACAACTCACGCCGCCTGGAACACCTCAGCGTAATGGTGTGTCCGAACATCGTAATCGCACTCTATTGGATATGGTGCGATCTATGATGTCACTCACCGATTTACCGCTATCATTTTGGGGATACGCTCTAGAGACATCTACATTCACTTTAAATAGGGCACCGTCTAAATCCGTTGAGACGACACCGTATGAATTATGGTTTGGGAAGAAACCTAAGTTGTCATTTCTAAAAGTTTGGGGATGTGATGCTTATGTCAAGAAACTTCAACCTGAAAAGCTCGAACCCAAGTCGGAAAAATGCGTCTTCATAGGATACCCTAAGGAAACCATTGGGTATACCTTCTACCTCAGATCCGAAGGCAAGATCTTTGTTGCCAAGAACGGGTCCTTTCTGGAGAAAGAGTTTCTCTCAAGAGAAGTAAGTGGGAGGAAAGTAGAACTTGATGAAGTATTGCCTCTTGAACCGGAAAGTAGCGTAGCTCAAGAAAATGTTTCTGTGGTGCCTGCACCGGATAGAGAGGAAGTTAATGATGATGATCAAGGTACTTCGGATCAAGTTGCTACTGAACTTTGTAGGTCCACAAGGACACGTTCCACACCAGAATGGTATGGCAACCCTGTCCTAGAAATCATGTTGTTAGACAACGGTGAACCTTCGAACTATGAAGAAGCGATGGCGGGCCCAGATTCCAACAAATGGCTTGAAGCCATGCAATCCGAGATAGGATCCATGTATGAAAACAAAGTATGGACTTTGACAGACTTGCCCGATGATCGGCGAGCGATAGAAAATAAATGGATCTTTAAGAAGAAGACGGACGCGATGGTAATGTTACCATCTATAAAGCTCGACTTGTCGCTAAGGGTTATCGACAAGTTCAAGGGGTTGACTACGATGAGACCTTCTCACCCATAGCGAAGCTTAAGTCCGTCCGAATCATGTTAGCAATTGCCGCATTCTACGATTATGAGATATGGCAAATGGACGTCAAAACGACATTCCTTAACGGCTTTCTTAAGGAAGAATTGTATATGATGCAGCCGAAGGTTTTGTCGATCCTAAGAATGCTAACAAGGTATGCAAGCTCCAGCGCTCCATCTATGGGCTGGTGCAAGCATCTCGGAGTTGGAACATTCGCTTTAATGAAATGATCAAAGCGTTTGGGTTTATGCAGACTTATGGAGAAGCCTGCGTTTACAAGAAAGTGAGTGGGAGCTCTGTAGCATTTCTCATATTATATGTGGATGACATACTATTGATGGGAAATGATATAGAACTTTTGGACAGCATTAAGGCCTACTTGAATAAGTGTTTTTCAATGAAGGACCTTGGAGAAGCTGCTTACATATTAGGCATCAAGATCTATAGAGATAGATCGAGACGCCTCATAGGTCTTTCACAAAGCACATACCTTGATAAGATATTGAAGAAGTTCAATATGGATCAGTCCAAGAAGGGATTCTTGCCTGTGTTGCAAGGTGTGAAATTGAGCTCGGCTCAATGTCCGACCACGGCAGAAGATAGAGAAAAGATGAGTGTCATCCCCTATGCCTCGGCTATAGGGTCTATTATGTATGCCATGCTGTGTACCAGACCTGATGTAAACCTTGCCGTAAGTTTGGTAGGAAGGTACCAAAGTAATCCCGGCATGGAACACTGGACATCGGTCAAGAATATCCTGAAGTACCTGAAAAGGACTAAGGATATGTTTCTCGTTTATGGAGGTGACGAAGAGCTCGTCGTAAAGGGTTACGTCGACGCTAGCTTCGACACAAATCTGGATGCCTCTAAGTCACAAACCGGATACGTGTATATTTTCAATGGTGGGGCAGTTAGCTGGTGCAGTTGCAAGCAAAGCATCATGGCGGAATCTACATGTGAAGCGGAGTACATGGCAGCCTCGGAGGCAGCACATGAAGCAATCTGGATGAAGGAGTTCATTACCGACCTAGGAGTTATTCCCAATGCGTCGGGGCCGATGACTCTCTTCTGTGACAACACTGGAGCTATTGCCCTTGCCAAGGAGCCCAGGTTTCACAAGAAGACCAGGCACATCAAGCATCGCTTCAACTCCATTCGTGAAAATGTTCAAGATGGAGACATAGATATTTGTAAAGTGCACACAGATCTGAATGTCGCAGATCCCTTGACTAAACCTCTTCCGCGAGCAAAACATGATCAACACCAGAACTCTATGGGTGTTCGATTCATCACAATGTAACTAGATTATTGACTCTAGTGCAAGTGGGAGACTGTTGGAAATATGCCCTAGAGGCAATAATAAAATGGTTATTATTATATTTCCTTGTTATGATAATTGTCTATTGTTCATGCTATAATTGTGTTATCCGGAAATCGTAATACATGTGTGAATACATAGACCACAACATGTCCCTAGTGAGCCTCTAGTTGACTAGCTCGTTTATCAATGGATGGTTACGGTTTCCTGACCATGGACATTGGATGTCATTGATAACGGGATCACATCATTGGGAGAATGATGTGATGGACAAGACCCAATCCTGAGCATAGCACAAGATCGTGTAGTTCGTTTGCTAGAGATTTTCTAATGTCAAGTATCATTTCCTTAGACCATGAGATCGTGTAACTCCCGGATACCGTAAGAGTGCTTTGGGTGTACCAAATGTCACAACGTAACTGGGTGGCTATAAAGGTATACTATAGGTATCTCTGAAAGTGTCTGTTGGGTTGACACGAATCGAGACTGGGATTTGTCACTCCGTAGGGCCGAGAGGTATCTCTGGGCCCACTCGGTAATGCATCATCATAATGAGCTCAATGTGACCAAGTGGTTGGTCATGGGATCATGCATTACGGTATGAGTAAAGTGACTTGCCGGTAACGAGATTGAATGAGGTATTGGGATACCGACGATCGAATCTCGGGCAAGTAACGTACCGATTAACAAAGGGAATTGTATACGGGATTACTTGAATCCTCGACGTCGTGGTTCATTTGATGAGATCATCGTGGAACATGTGGGAGCCAACATGGGTATCCAGATCCCGCTGTTGGTTATTGGCCGGAGAACTGTCTCGGTCATGTCTGCATGATTCCCGAACCCATAGGGTATACACACTTAAGGTTCAGTGACACTAGGGTTGTAGAGATATTAGTATGAGGTAACCCAAAAGTTGTTCGGAGTCCCGGATGAGATCCTGGACGTCACGAGGAGTTCCGGAATGGTCCGAAGGTAAAGATTTGTATATAGGAAGTCCAGTTTCGACGACCGGGGAAGTTTCAGGGGTCACCGGTATTGTACCGGGACCACTGGAAGGGTCCCGGGGGTCCATCGGGTGGGGCCACCTATCCCGGAGGGCCCCATGGGCTGAAGTGGGAAGGGAACTAGGCCTTGGTGGGCTGGTGCGCCCCCCTTGGGCCTCCCCCTACGCCTAGGGTTGGAAACCCTGGGGGTGGGGGGCGCTCCACCTGACTTGGGGGCAAGTCCCCCCTTTGGCCGCCCCCCCTTGAGATTGGATCTCTAGGGGCCAATGCCCCCCAGGCCCCTATGTAAAGAGGGGGGAGGGAGGGCTGCGCACCCAAGCCCCTGGCGCCTCCCTCTCCCCCCGTAACACCTCTCCCTCTCGCTGAGCTTGGCGAAGCCCTGCCGAGATCCCCGCTACTTCCACCACCACGCCGTCATGCTGCTGGATCTCCATCAACCTCTCCTCCCCTTTGATGGATCAAGAAGGAGGAGACGTCTCTCCCAACCATACGTGTGTTGAACGCGGAGGTGCCGTCCGTTCGGCGCTAGGATCATCGGTGATTTGGATCACGACGAGTACGACTCCATCAACCCCGTTCTCTTGAACGCTTCCGCTCGCGATCTACAAGGGTATGTAGATGCACTCCTCTCTCTCGTTGCTAGATGACTCCATAGATTGATCTTGGTGAATCATAGAATTTTTTTTTCTGCAACGTTCCCTAAGAAATACTGCTTTGCTGAATCTTGTTATGAAAGATCAATTTGCTGGTACTCCTAATGAGGATGCCATGT
Organism: Triticum aestivum; assembly: GCF_018294505.1. Taxonomy (NCBI): domain Eukaryota; kingdom Viridiplantae; phylum Streptophyta; class Magnoliopsida; order Poales; family Poaceae; genus Triticum; species Triticum aestivum. Next base: position 386,181,603 of record NC_057813.1, read on the forward strand.
CCCATCTTAACACATTCGTGGAATTATGCGATATGCAAAAGAAAGAAGATGTGGACAATGATGCGGTGAAGTTGAAATTATTTCCGTTTTCTTTGCGAGATCGCGCAAAATTTGGTTTTCTTCTTTGCCTCGCAATAGTATCGATTCTTGGAACAAGTGCAAGGATGCTTTTATTACTAAGTATTTTCCGCCTACAAAAATCATTTCCCTTAGAACCCAGATCATGAAGTTCAAGCAACTTGAACATGAGCATGTTGCACAATCTTGGGAAAGGATGAAATTGATGCTAAGGAATTTCCCAACTCATGGGTTAAATCTTTGGATGATCATACAAAATTCTTATGCAGGGTTGAAGTTTGTTTCTTGTAATCTTTTGGATTCAGCTGCGGGGGGTACTTTTATGGAAATTACTTTGGGTGAAGCTACTAAATTTTTAGACAATATTATGGCCAATTACTCATAATGGCATACCAAAAGAGCTCCTACTAGTAAAAAGTCAATTCGGTAGAAGAAATTAATTCTTTGAGTGAAAAAGTTGATGCTCTTATGAAGTTGGTTGCTAATAAAAGTGCTCCTATTGATTTTAATGATGTACCTTTGTCTACTTTGATTGAGCAAAATAGTGATGCCATAGATGTGAACTTTTTCTCGCGAAACAATTTCAATAAGAATGCTTATAGAGGTAATTTTAATCCTAGGCCTTTTTCTAGTAATTCCTCTAATAATTATGGTTATTCCTCTTATAATAATAATAGAAACACCTATGATCTTGAGAATAATATTAAATAATTTATGAATACTCAAAAAGCTTTTGATGCTTCGATAGAGGAAAAGTTGAATAAAGTTGATGATATGTCTAGAAGTATTGATAGAATTTCTCATGATGTAGAAACTCTCTGAAATTTTTTGTTCCTAAAGTTGAAGAATCAATTAAATCTCTTTATGTTTCTATGGATGAAATGAAGAAAATAACCGCTATGTTTAGAGCTAAAAGAGAATTTTAGAAAGAGCATTTTCTAGTGATTACTTTCATAAAAGTGATGAAGATCTTAAAATGATTGGTGTTTCTTGTATTGGTTCTTTGTTTAGTAAAATTAAGATTGATGAAAAAGGGACTGGAGAAGAGTCAACTTTAGTTATAAGGCATCCCTATGATTCAGAGGGTGAAAATCTTGTTGAGAAAATTGATAAAGTGGGTTTGAAGAGGTCAAAACTTTAACTAGTGATGTGCCCACTATTTTGGATTACAAAGACTTTAATTACGATAGGTTCTCTTTGGATGATTGTATTTCTTTGTTGCAATCCATGATAAATTCACCCCATGCTTGTGAACCAAATAAAGCTATCACTAAACATATTGTTGATGCTATGATGAAAGCTTTTGAAGAAAAGTTGGAATTAGAAGTTTCGATTCCTAGAAAATTACATGATGAATGGGAACCTACTATCAAATTCAGGATTAAAAATTATGAGTGTTTTGCTTTATATGACTTGGGTGCTAGTGTTTCTACAATTCCAAAATCTTTATGTGATGTGCTTGGTCTTATTGATATTGAAGAATGCTCTTTAAATTTGCACTTGGCAGATTCTACTATTAAAAAGCCTATGGGAAGAATTAATGATCTTCTTATTCTTGCAAATAGGAATTATGTGCCCATAGATTTTATTGTTCTTGATATTGATTGCAATATGTCTTGTCCAATTATACTTCGTAGATCGTTTTTATGTACTATCGATGCCGTGATTGATATGAAAGAAGGCAATATTAAATTTCAATTTCCACTAAGGAAGGGTATGGAACACTTCCCTAGAACAAGAATTAGGCCACCATATAAATCAATCATGAGGGCATCTTATGGATCTAGAACTAAGGATGACAAAACTTAGATCCTACGCGTTAGGCCTAGCTAGGGGCGTAAAACGATAGCGCTCGTTGGGAGGCAACCCAACTTGTATCTTTTTGCCTTTTGGTTTAATTGCTGTTTTCAATAAAATACACAATTATGCCTCTGGTTAGATGTGTTTTTGTGGTTTATATTAGTGTTTGTGCCAAGCAAGGCCTTTGGGATGATTTGGGTGAGAGTTGATTTGATCTTGCTAAAAAATAGAAACTTTTGCGCTCACAAAATTATTTTTCATTTTTATCAGAAGAGTGCGTTTGAGTTGATTCTTTCTGCAGAAGATTAATAAACAAATTATTCACGTCGTCCTAATGTTTCAGAATTTTTGGAGTTACAGAAGTATTCGAAGTAGTCAGATTGCTACAGACGGTTCTGTTTTTGACAGATTCTGTTTTCTTTGCGTTGTGTGCTTGTTTTGATGATTCTATGGTTTTCTTTGATGAGTTTTTGCCATATAAAAGTTGTAATACAGTACACATAATGCAAAAATAAAATATGAATAGGCTTGCAACAATACTTATAGTAGTGGTTTGCTCTCTTATACTAACGGATCTCACGAAGGTTTTGTTGAGTTTTGTGTGATTGAAGTTTTTAAGTTTTGGGTGATCTTACGATGGATGAAGGAATAAGGATTAGCAAAAGGATAAGCTTGGGGATGCCCAAGGCACCCCAAGATAATTCTCAAGAAGTAGCAAGCAACTAATCTTGGGGATGCCCCCGAGTGGCATCCCCTCTTTCTTCTAACAACCATCGGTATTTTACTTGGAACTATATTTTTATTCGTCACATATTATGAGTTTTGCTTGGAGCGTCTTGTATGATATATGTCTTTGCTTGTTTTGATTGTGTTTAAGCCTTGAATCCTTGCTGGACACACCTTTTCGAGAGAGCCAAAAATTATGCTATGCTTTCTCCTATGCTTCACTTAAATCTTTAGAGACATGGAATTGCTCTAGTGCTTCACTTATATCTTTTTGTGCACGGTGTGCTTTGCTATTTTTGAAGAAATGCTCTCATGCTTCACTTAGATTTATTTGGGAGTTAGTAATTTTTTTAAGAAATTCTCTCTTGCTTCAATTAGATTATTTTGAGAGAAAGAAATATTATGCTCATGTTCTTCACTTAAATTTGTTTGAGCTCATCAAAAGCAACATATGAAAATAGTCCCAAAGTGATAGATATCCAAGGAGGATATAATAAAAACTTTCACAAATATCATTGGACAAAATAAACTTGATTCTTAGTAATGGTTTTGAGATATGACGATATGATATGTGAGTCATGTTGATGAGTAATTGTGCTTTAGTAAGAATATTGATGTTAAGGTTTGTGATTCCCTATGCAAGCACGAATGTCGCCTGTAGCGAAGGGTTAAACACTGTAGCGATTTCCCCCTCTCTCCCTCACGTCGCCCTCTCGGGTGACTAGAGGGCTGAAAAGCTAGCTCGCCGCCGCCGTCTCCTCCCCCTCCACTCCTGCCCTCGCCGCCGCCTGAGGCAGCCACCGGCTTCGCCCGGGGCGCTGCTGATGAAGGTGGCGGCGAGGCCTCTCCTGCTGCCCTGCTTCGCTCGCGGTGGGCCTCGGGACCTGGGGCGGAGGCCCCGGCTGGATGGGCGCCACCAGATCCTCGACGCATGGTGGCGCAGGTGCGGGTCGGTCCCCCTCGGCCGTGTGGACGGCGAGGTACCCGGTGGATGCGATTCAGGGCGTGGCGGCGGCGGCTACGGCTCCGCGGCTTCAGATCTGGCCGCCTACCATCCTCTGCTGCGGATTCGGCAAGTCCTCCCCCCCAGATCTGGCCGGCTCCGTCCTGGACGCCGGTTCTCCGTCGGGTGGGAGTGGTGACGGGAAGATTTTGCCAGGAGAAATCCCTAGCCAGCCCTGCTGGCTGTGACGGCGACAACGCCCGCGGGCGCCGCACACCTTCTTGGAGGCGCCTGTCAGGTATACCTTCCCCGCCCCTTCCCCCTTGTCCTCCGGGTGAAAACCCCAATGTTGTTGGGCGGCGGCGACGCCCTTGGCGTCGTATCCTTCTTGAAGGCGCTGCTTTGGGAGCAAGGTGGGAATTTGGATATCGCTGTGATGTGTGTGGTGCGTGTCGGCGGCAGCAGCAAAAACTCCAGCGGTGGTTTTGTTCCCCCTGGTTCAAGCCATGTGTGCTCACCAGGTGGATGGAGTGTCCCTAATCCAGTGCCTGTGGCTACTAGAGAGGAGGGATAGGGATTCCCCCCTTGGCAGTGTCACTCCAGCGAGCCGGTTGTGCAGAAATTGGCCCTGGCTGCTGCTCCTTAGTGCATTCTGGTAGCTCTCCTCTAGTATGCTCGGGCCCTTGGTTTTCGGTGATGTTCTGCTCTAGGTGAGAAGTCGACGGCTGGTCCGGTCGGCCTGGTCCCAACAATGTGGATGCCATCGGTGCACTCATCCAGGTTCTAGGGTGAACGTGTTCATTGTCGATGGTTCGGCGCCTTTCGAGCCAGGCGAGGAGGCAGGGGCCTTTTTCGACGATGGATCTGGATGGTGGTGTTTCCCGTCTGGTCCCAGGTTTGTGGCAATGGCTGCCTCTCTCGGTCATCTGATCTTCCGTTCCTTCGACGACATCTCCCTTCTCCTAGGCTTCGTGCGTGAAAGGGGCCTTGGCATCTTCAAGCTTGGTGCTTCATGTAGATCTTTTTCAGTTTGTTGTATGACTGGCATGTGAGCTGCTCCCGGCACCATTGTATCTTGCCGTGTTTTCTTTTTTTTCTAGTTTATGTCGAGGTTGTTTTCCAGTGTTTGTAATCCTGGCCAGTTGATGGCTTTGTTAATTCAAAGCCGGGCTCTTCGTGAGCCTTCGTTCTAAAAAAACGAAAGTCAATAATTATGCAATGAAATTTATATCCTACTTGTGGTGCATTATTCGGTGTTACTTATGCTTAATGCTTGGTTATGAGATTTTTTGTTTCTTGGTTAGTCGCTTCTCAATCTTTTTGCTAGCCTTCATTTTGCACCAAGTATGATCACTACTTGTGCATCCAAAACCCTTTAAACAAGTTTTGCCATATGAGTCCAATATATCTACCTATATGCGATATTTCCATGCCGTTCTAAGCAAATTTGCATGTGCCATCTCTAATTTTCAAAATAAATTTCTCTTTTGTGTGCTCTACCGCTAGCGAGACGGTGAAGGGTGGCCAATATTTTCCATGCTAGATGTGTTATTCTCATGATGAGTGTTTATTCACTTGTCATTGCACGAGAGTACGACAAAGGTATTAGGGATGCCCAGTCCTGAAATGAAAAATGAATTTACACTAGAGGCAATAATAAATTTGTTATTTTATATTTCCGTATTCATGATAGATGTTTATTATTCATGCTAGAATTGTATTAACAGGAAACTTGATACATGTGTGAATACATAGACAAAACAACATGTCCCTAGTATGCCTCTACTAGACTAGCTCGTTGATCAAAGATGGTTAAGTTTCCTAGCCATGGACATGAGTTATCATTTGATAATGGGATCACATCATTAGTGGAATGATGTGATGGACAAGACCCATCCATTAGCATAGCATAATGATCGTTCAGTTTTATTGCTACTACTTTCTTCGTGTCAAATATATATTCCTCCGACTATGAGATTATGCAACTCCCAGACACCAGAGGAATGCCTTGTGTGCTATCAAACGTCGCAACATAACTGGGTGATTATAAAGATGCTCTACAGGTATCTACGAAGGTGTTTGTTGGGTTGGCATAGGTCGATATTAGGATTTGTCACTCCGAGTATCAGAGAGGTATCTCTGGGCCCTATCGGTAATGCACATCATATGAAGCCTTGCAAGCAATGTGACTAATGAGTTAGTTGCATATGAGGCACTACGAAACGAGTAAAGAGACTTGCCGGTAACGAGATTGAACTAGGTATGAAGATACCAACGATCGAATCTCGGGCAAGTAACATACCGATGACAAAGGGAATAACTATATTGATATTGCGGTTCGACCGATAAAGATCTTCGTAGAATATGTGGGAACCAATATGAGCATCCAGGTTCCGCTATTGGTTATTGACCAGAGAGGTATCTCGGTCATGTCTACATAGTTCTTGAACCCATAGGGTCTGCACGCTTAACATTCGATGACGATTGGTATTATATGAGTTATGTGTTTTGGTGACCTAAGGTTGTTCGGAGTCTCGGATGAGATCACTGACATGACAAGGAGTCTCAAAATGGTTGAGAGGCAAAGATTGATATATTGGAAGGTTACATTCAAACACCGGAATGGTTTTGGGATGTTTTTTGAAGTACCGGAAGGTTACCGGACCCCCTCCCCACCCTCGGGGGGGGGGGGGGAATTGTTGGGCCAACATGGGCCATAGGAGAGAGAGGGAGGCAGCCCACAAGGGGTGTCCGCGCCCCCCGTCCCATAGGGAGTCCGAATTGGACTAGGGGAGGGGCACACCCCCCTTTCCTTTTCCTCTTCCCTCTCCCTTCCTATTTCCCCCCTCCGGTTGAAGGAAAAAAAGGGGGGGGGGAATCCTACTAGGAGTGGAGTCCTAGTAGGACTCCTCCCCCCATGGCGCGCCCCTTGTGGCCGACCTCCTCCTCCCCCTCCTCCTTTATATACGGGGGCAGGGGGCACCCCAAGGACACACCAATTGTTTAGCCGTGTGCGGTGCCCCCCTCCACCATTTACTCCTCCGGTCATATCGTTGTAGTGCTTAGGCGAAGCCCTGCGCGGATCACTTCACCAACACTGTCATCACACTGTCGTGCTGACGGAACTCATTGACTCCATCAACACTCTGATGGATCAAGAGTTCAAGGGACGTCATCGAGCTGAACGTGTGCAGAACTCGGAGGTGCGTACGTTTGGTACTTGATCGGTTGATTCGAGAAGACGTTCGACTACATCAACCGCGTTAAGTTAACGCTTCCACTTTCGGTTTATGAGGGTATTTTGGACACACTCTCCCCCTCTCGTTGCTATGCATCTCCTAGATAGATCTTGCGTGAGCGTAGGATTTTTTTTGAAATTGCATGCTACGTTTCTCACCAATAAATTCCTTGGAAAGTGTTTGTATGGAGGGCACCCGTGGATACGGTTAGCCATGAAAAGTGAAAGTAATGGTGGAAAAAGGAATAATCTTTATTTTCTATTTGGGAACCGCCTATGATGTATCTAGCATGGAAAGTGTTGGGAGCTCTAAGTCGTTTTCGTTGGTGGGAAAAGTATGCTTCCCAAAATGTTTTTATCTCTCAATTTTTGCTTTGAGCTCTGGCACCTCTAAAAATCCCTACTTCCCTCCGCGAAGGGCCTTTCTTTTACTTTATGCAATTTTTATTTTGAATTTGAGTCTCCATCTTCTCTTATAAAGCACCAACTAAGGGGCACTATGGTCGTATTTGAGCATTGGATGTACCTAATAGTCGGGTGTGTTTCATGAATGGATCAATGATTGAGCATAATGGGCTGGGGATAACTTGCTTTAGTGTTGATATTTTGAAAGACCTGGTTGCTTGTTGATATGCTTGAGTATTAGAATCTTCATGTCAAAGCTAGACTATTGCTTTGAACCATACAAAATTCCAAATGTCCATGCTATAAAGAAAACATTATGTGATGAACATGTTAGGCAACATTCCACATCAATTTTTTTTGTTTTTATCATTTACCTACTTGAGGACGAGCAGGAATTAAGCTTGGGGATGCTGATACGTCTCCAACGTATATATAATTTTTGTTTGTTCCATGCTGTTATATTATCATTCTTGGATGTTTTACAATCATTTTATAGTCATTTTATATCATTTTTGGGTACTAGCCTATTGACATACTGCCCAGTGCTAGTTGTTGTTTTCTGCATGTTTTATATTGCAGGAAATCAATACCAAACGGAGTCCAAACGCAACGAAACTTCTTGTGGATTTTTTTGGGCCAGAAGACATCTAGTGGGCCAGGAACGCACCTGAGGGGAGCTCCGAGGGGAGCACAACCCACCAGGGCACGCCTGGGGGCCCAGGCGCGCCCTGGTGGGTTGTGCCCTCCTCGTTGGCCTCCTGCACCGCCTCTTTGCTCTATAAATACCCCAATATTCCAGAAACCCTAGGGGAGTCGACGAAAATCAATTCCAGCCGCTGTAGAGTCAAGAACCACCAGATCCAATCTAGACACCATCTCGGAGGGGTTCATCATGTCCATTGGTGCCTCTCCAATGATGCATGAGTAGTTCTTTGTAGACCTACGGGTCCGTAGTTAGTATCTAGATGGCTTCCTCTCTCTCTCTTGATTATCAATACAATGGTCTCTTGGAGATCCATATGATGTAAGTCTTTTTGCGGTGCATTTGTTGGGATCCGATGAACTTTGAGTTTATGACCAGATCTATGTTTTTATCCACGAAAGTTATTCGAGTCTTCTTTGATCTCTTATATGCATGATTGATTATAGCCTCGGATTTCTTCTCTGATATTTGGGTTTTGTTTGGCCAACTTGATCTATTTATCTTGCAATGGGAAGAGGTGCTTTGTGATGGGTTCGATCTTACGGTGCGTCATCCCAGTGACAGAAGGGGAAACGACACGTATGTATCGTTGCTATTAAGGATAACAAGATGGGGTCTATTTCTACATAAATAGATATTGTCTACATCATGTCATCGTTCTTATTGCATTACTCTGTTTTTCCATGAACTTAATACACTAGATGCATGCTGGATAGCGGTCGATGTGTGGAGTAATAGTAGTAGATGCAGGCAGGAGTCGGTCTACTAATCTTGGATGTGATTCCTATATAATGATCATTGCCTGGATATCGTCATGAGTATTTGAAGTTCTATCAATTGCCCAACAGTACTTCGTTTACCCACTATTTGCTATTTTTCTCGAGAGAAGCCACTAGTGAAACCTACAGCCCCCAGGTCTCTTCTCATCATATTTGCCTTTGCGATCTATTTTTATTTGCTTTTATTTTCAGATTTATTAAACCAAAAATACAAAAATACCTTGCCGCAATTTATTTATTCTGCGATCTATTTATCCTATCTACCACAACTATCTCACGTTATGTTGCCTACTTGAGGCGCCATACCCGAAAGGGATTGACAACCCCTTTAACACATCGGGTTGCAAGTATTTGTTATTTGTGTGGAGGTGTTGTTTACATGGTGTTAGGAGGTTCTCCTACTGGTTCGATAACCTTGGTCTCATCACTAAGGGAAATACCTACCGTCGCTATTGATACGTCTCCAACGTATCTATAATTTATGAAGTATTCATGCCATATTTACAATAATTTTGTATGGTTTTGGTATGATTTGCATGGAACTAACCCGGATTGACGCTATTTTCAGCAGAACTACCGTGGTGTTGTTTTTTGTGTAGTAATGAAAGTTCTCCAAACACCACGAAACTTTTTGCGAATTTTTTATTGACCGGAAGACTACCAGTGGGCCAGAGCAGCACCTGGGGGGGGGGGTGTCCCGAGGGGGGCACAACCCACCAGGGCGCGCCTAGGCCCCCAGGCGCGCCCCGGTGGGTTGTTCCCACCTCGGTGGCCTCCCGCACCCCCTCTTCGCCCTATAAATTCCCAAATATTCCAAAAACCATGGGGGAGACCCTAGATCGGAAGTTTCGCCGCCGCAAGCCTCTGTAGCCATCGAAAACCAATCGGGAGCCCGTTCTGGCACCCTGCCGGAGGGGGAGATCATCACCGGTGGCCATCTTCATCATCCCGATGGCCACCACGATGAGGAGGGAGTAGTCCACCCTCGAGGCTGAGGGTTTGTACTAGTATCTTTGTGTTTAATCTCTCTCTCTCTCTCTCTCTCTCTCTCTCTCTCTCGTGCGCGTGATCTTGAGATGTCACAATCTTGATGTATCATGGGCTTTGTTAACATAGATGGATCATATGATGTTTCTCCCCTCTCTACTCTTGTTGTGATGAATTGAGTCTTTACCCTTTGAAGTTCTGTGTTGTCGGATTGAATGTTCGGATATGAGAACACATGATATATGTCTTGCATATGAATACCCGTGGTGACAATGGGCTATTATTTTGATTCACCCGATATATGTTATGGCACTCAACATGCGGATTCCCGCGGTGACTTTGGGGTAATCTATGCATAGGGGTTGATGGAAGTTTTTATTATCTTTTCTCTGATAGAAACTTTAGGGTCCCCTTGTAGTTCCTTGTGTGGATTGAGTATTATGAATCTGAAATTGTTTGATACATATCGTATAATTAACTCACGGGTACTCGCGGTGACATTGGGGTATCTAGGTGACATTAGAGTTGGTTGATATGTATCATATGGTGTTATTTTAGTGTGAACTCTTGATTAGATCGATCGGAAAGAATAGCTTGCTGTTATTTTAGTACGAACTCTAGGATAGATTGATCGGAAAGAATAGCTTTGAGGTGGTTTCATACCCTACAAAAGTTTGTATCTTTTGTTCTCCGCTAATAGGAACTCGGGAGTGATTCTTTATTGCACTTTGAGGGATAATCCTATGATCCAACTATGTTAGCATTGCTGAGAGATTGCACTAGTGAAAGTATGCACCCTAGGCCTCATTTTCCATTATAGCAATACCATTTGTGCTCCGTTTTATCATTTACTACCTTGTTGTTTTCTTATTGTTCGCACTACAAAAACTCATATCTACTATCCATACTACACTTTTATCACCATCTCTTCGCCGAACTAGTGCACCTATACAATTTGCTATTGTATTGGGTGTGGTGGGGACACAAGAGATCTCTTGTATTTGATTGCAGGGTTGCTTGAGAGAGACTATATTCATCCTATGCCTCCCACGGATTGATAAACCTTAGGTCATCCACTTGAGGGAAAATTGCTACTGTCCTACAAAACTCCGCGCTTGGAGGCCCAACACGTGTCTACAAGAATAAAGTTGCGTAGTAGACATCAAGCTCTTTTCTGGCGCAGTTGCCGGGGAGGTGAGTGCATGAAAATATATCTTTAGATCTTGCAATTGAATCTTTTAATTTCTTGTTTTATCACTAGTTCGGTTTATAAAAAGAGAACTACAAAAAAATGGAATTGAGATTGCGTCATATTATTCATCTTTGTAATGTCTTTCGTGAAAATGATGGAAAGGAAAATTGTGCTCAATTGATAGAAGAAGAATTCAATAGAATGTTTGGTATAAATGATGAGCATGATTGCAATTTTGTTGGTTTGAATTCTTTGAATATCCGTGATGCTAATGATATGCAAAGCCATAGGCTTGGGGATGCTATGTTTGATGAAGATGATATTTTTAGTCCCCCAAGATTTGATGTGAAATTTTGTTATAATGATTGCATGCCTCCTATTTATGATGATTATAATAATGAAAGTGGATTAGTAGAGATCATGACTTTATTTAATGATGAATCCACCATTTTGGATGAGGCTTCAATTGACTATGACAATAATGTTGCTATCTATGATGATTATTATGATGACATGTATGCCATAAAGAGTAATAAATCTTTCATGCTTGTGCATCATGAAAATAATGCTTCATGTTATAGTTATATTGTTGAATTCATTCATGATGCTATTGAAAATTACTATGAGAGAGGAACATACGCTTGTTGGGAGGCAATCCAACACTTTTACCTACTGTTTTTGTGTGTTCACATGATTAGGCTAATTTATTAATCATGTTTTATTATTTTTGTTTCAATAAAGTGCCAAGTAAAGCCTTTGGGATCATGTTGGGTGATGGTTGATTTGATCTTGCTGAAAAACAGAAACTTTTGTGCTCACGAAAATAGCTCTCATTTTTAACAGAATTGTGCTTTTGAGTTGATTATTTTTGCAGAAGATTAATATACAAATTTCTCATGTGGTCATAATTTTTTCATAATTTTTGCAGTAGCAGAAGTATGGTTTGAGTACAGATTACTACAGACTGTTCTGTTTTTGACAGATTCTATTGTTTCCTAGTTTTTATGGCTTATATTTGTCAGGGAAACGAACACCTATGGTATAACAGGAATCCCTTCTATGTTCGGCGGGGGGAGTAGCTGCACGAAGAGCAGGTCTGGCGGTCAGCACAAAGGTTTTTTTACCCAGGTTCGGGCAGCAAAGATGCGTAATACCCTAGTCCTGCTTGTATGTATATATGTGTTCTTGAGCTTTTGAACTAGCTGCGGTGCGAGCATGGTCCAAAAGTCCGAATCCTCTCTTTGTACGCCTCGGGCCTCCTTTTATACGCAAAGGGGTTGCCACAGTGGCACACAGGAGGTGGAAAGCTAGCTACAGTGTACAAGCTTATCGCTCGGCACCGTAGGACAAACACATTTAATGCGTTGCCTACGTGCCCTCTTACTTTATCGGGGACGGCAACAGAAGCCATCTTGTCCGTCGCCGCCCCTCCTCGCTTCGACACGCGTCCAGGCTGACGAGGCATGCAGTGCCATGTTGGCTAACTAGCTGCTATGTTGGCGCGATGGTAGAGCCTCCACGAAGATCTGCATGCCACCACGCAGGCGCCTGCTTAGTTGGCACACTAGTCGCACTCGAGTGGTGGTGAGGTGGAAAATCCTTGCCGGGCGCGGACCTGGCCGTGGCCCAGCGATCATCCCTGGTAAAGCTTGCCGGGGGCCTTGCAGCTGTCCTCGGCAAGGGTCTTGCCAGGGGGGTCTTCGTCTTCTGGTCCCGCATGGACCCGCAGGCTATCAATCTCTATGAGGATCTGCATGCTATCATGTATGCGTTCCCAAACATTGGTCTTAATTTGTCGATGGTGTCAGAACTCTTAGCCTCAAGGGTGATGGGCTTGCTGGTGCTGTGTAGGTTGCCCCGGCAAGGGTGTTGCCGGGGGAGGTCCAGCTCGCCTTCTGCTCCTTGTTCCTCGAGTATCTGTCTTGATAGTCTTCGTGTTTCATCCTATGTTGCCTTGCCGGGCTTGGCCACAGGCGTGGCTATAACTGCCCATGCACAAGTAAGGGGTACAAAAGAGCCCGTACTTTTGTACACCGATAGGAGCCCCCGGGCCTGGGACACACGTGAGCGCAAGGCGTAGTTGGGCCAGGCCCAAGGCAGTGCGCGGGCACGCGTGGCAGAGACTTAATCTTCGATGATCTCTTTGCCAGTTGTGCTTCCCCATGATCCGTGTTGAATGCGTGACGTGCGGGTCATGCGTGGATAGCCTCAGCACGCTTGCGTCATCCCGTAGTCAATAGTAAAGAGGCGGCCCGTGCTTCCCTTAAAAAAAGGGATTTGCAGGGGCGCTACTCATTTACTAAGTGGACTCGGGTCGCAGCCTGCATGGCGCCACACCCCACGATTACGGGGCAGAAAATGGTCGCACCACCTGTTACCATGCCTCTGACTTGCTCGCCACATGTCTCCCATGCCTGGGAAGGGCAGGCGATGGATGTGGTGGACGTGGGCATTAACGCCGAGGCGGGAAACCAGGCATCACTGATTGGGGCAGTGGGTCGGTCCTGATTCCCTATGCTTCAAGAGGCTGTATTGGTCGTGCGGGGCGGCCGCCCCTTGGGCTGGGAGGCCAGGCTCCGGCCCTGCCCTACTATAAAAAGGGGGAGGGACGGTGCCTTTCCGCACTCGCCTTCTTCTCCTCCTTCTGCTTGGCATCTTCCATCCACTCGCCATGGTGAGAGGGCGCGCTGGCGCTTTGATACGTCTCCAATGTATCTATAATATTTGATTATTCCATGCTATTTTATTATCAATCTTGGATATTTTATAATCATTTTATATCATTTTTTGGTACTAAACTATTGACATAGTGCCAAGTGACAGTTGTTGTTTTCTGCATGTTTTTTACATCATGGGAAATCAATATCAGACGGAGTCCAAATGCCACGCCAATTTACGATGATTTTTTATGGACCAAAAGGAAGAAGATGGGCCCTGGTTGCACCTGGGGGGAGTCCCGAGGAGAGGACAACCTACCAGGGCGGGCCAGGAGGCCCATGCGTGCCCTGGTGGGTTGTGCCCACCTTGGGTGCCCCCTGGACCGACTCTTTGCTCTATAAATACCCCAATATTCCAGAAACCCTAGGGGAGTCGACGAAATATTCATCCAGCCGCCGCAGAGTCCAGAACCACCAGATCCAATCTAGACACCATCACGGAGGGGTTCACCACTTCCATTGGTGCCTCTCCAATGATGTGTGAGTAGTTCTTTGTAGACCTTCGGGTCCGTAGTTAGTAGCTAGATGGCTTCCTCTCTCTCTTTTGATTATCAATACAATGGTCTTTTGGAGATCCATATGATGTAAGTCCTTTTTGCGGTGTGTTTGTTGGGATCTGATGAACTTCGAGTTTATGACCAGTTATATCTTTTTATACCCATGAAATTTATTTGAGTTCTTTGGTCTCTTATATGCATGATCTCTTATAGCCTCGTATTTCTTCTCCGATATTTGGGTTTTGTTTGGCCAACTTGATCTATTTATCTTGCAATGGGAAGAGGTGCCCGGTAGTGGGTTTGATCTTACGGTGCTTGATCCCAGTGACAGAAAGGGAACCGACACGTATGTATCGTTGCTTCTAAGGATAAAAAGATGAGATCCATATATGCCGCAATAGATAAATGGATCTCGTCTACATCATGTCATCATTCTTAATGCATTACTCCATTTTCTCATGAACTTAATACACTAGATGCATGCTGGATAGCGGTCGATGTGTGGAGTAATAGTAGTAGATGCAGGCATGAGTCAGTCTACTAATCTTGGACGTGATGCCTATGTAATGATCATTGCCTGTATATCGTCATGATTATTTGAAGTTCTATCAATTGCCCAACAGTAATTCGTTCACCCACCATTTGCTATCTTTCTCAAGAGAAGCCACTAGTGAAACCTACGGCCCTCGGGTCTTCTTTCTCATATATTTGCCTTGTGATCTACATTTTCCTTGCGTTTATTTTCAGATCTATTAAACCAAAAATACAAAAATACCTTGCTGCAATTTATTCTTATTTATTTTATTTGGCGTTCAATCTATCAATCTACTACAAATTTACTTCACGTCCTTTGCCTATCTTGAGGTGCCGTACCCCGAAAGGGATTGACAACCCCTTTAACACGTCGGCTTGCGAGGTGTTGTTATTTGTGTGCAGGGGTTGTTTACGTTGTGTTTCTTGGTTCTCCTACTGGTTCGATAACCTTGGTTTCATATCTGAGGGAAATACCTACCGCCGCCGTGCTGCATCATCCCTTCCTTTTTGGGGAAATACCGACATAGCTTCAAGCAACATCAAAAGGAATTTCTGGCGCCGTTGCCGGGGAGGATCTTCAACATAACCAGGTTCCTAATCACCAATATCACCTCCTTGCAATTTACATTATTTGCCATTTGCCTCTCATTTTCCTCTCCCCACTTCACAAAAATTTGCCATTTTATTCGCCCCTCTTTTTCCGTTCGCCGTTTTATTGCCGGATCTGTTTTTAAGTGCAACCTTCTTGTGTGGTCATCATGACTCAAGAGAACACCAAACTATGTGACTTCTCATATACCAACAACAATGATTTTATTGGCACTCCGCTTTCTCCTCCCACCACTAGTGCGGAGACTTGTGATATTAATACTGCTTTGCTGAATCTTGTTATGAAAGATCAATTTGCCGATACTCCTAATGAGGATGCCATGTCCCATCTTAACACATTCGTGGAATTATGCGACATGCAAAATAAAAAAGATGTGGACAATGATGTGGTCAAGATGAAATTATTTCTGTTTTCTTTGCGTGATTCTGAAAAAAATTGGTTCTCTTCTTTGCCTCGCAATAGTATCGATTCTTAGAATAAGTGCAAAGATGCTTTTATCACTAAGTATTTTCCTCCCGCAAAAAAATATTTCCCTTAGAACCTAGATCATGAATTTCAAGCAACTTGAACATGAGCATGTTGCACAATCTTGGGAAAGGATGAAAATGATGCTAAGGAATTGCCCAACTCATGGGTTAAATCTTTGGATGATCATACAAAATTTTTATGCGGGGTTGAATTTTGTTTCTCATAATCTTTTAGATTCCTTCGCGGGTGGTACTTTTATGGAAATTACCTTGGGAGAAGCCACCAAATTGCTTGATAGTATTATGGCAAATTTTTCACAATGGTATACTGAAAGGGCTCCTACTAGTAAAAAGGTTAATTCGGTTGAAGAAATTTATTCTTTGAGTGAAAAAGTTGATGCTCTTATGAAATTGGTTGCTAGTAAAAGTGCTCCTATTGATTTTAATGATATGCCTTTTTCTACTTTGATTGAGAAAAATAGTGATGCCATAGATGTGAATTTTATTTCTCACAATAATTTCAACAACAATGCTTATAGAGGTAATTTTAATTCTAGGCCTTTTCCTAGTAATTCCTCTAATAATTATGGTAATTACTATGGAAATCAATATTACAATAATAATAGGAATAACTCTGATCTTGAGAACAATGTTAAAGAATTTATCAACACACAAAAGGTTTTCAACACTTCCATAGAAGAAAAGTTGAATAAGATTGATGATTTGTCTAGAAGTGTTGATAGAATTGCTCATGATGTGGAAAATCTCAAGATGAAAATTTTTGTGCCCAAGGTAGATGAATCAATTAAAGATCTTTATGTTTCTATGGATGAAAGTAAGAAAAGAACCGCTATGCTTAGAGCTAAAAGAGATTTTTTAGAAAAAGCATTTTCTAGTGATTTCTTTCGCAAAAGTGATGAAGATCTTAAAATGATTGGTGTTTCTTCTATTGATTCCTTGTTTAGTAAAATTAATTTTGATGAAAAAGGGACCAGAGAAGAGTCAACTTTAGGTAGAAGGCGTCCAAATATTTTGGAGGGTGAAAATCTTGTTGAAAAAATTGATAAAAGTGGGTTTGAAGAGGTCAAGACTTTAACTAGTGATGTGCCCACTATTTTGGATTACAAAGACTTTAATTATGATAGTTGCTCTTTGGTTGATTGTATTTCTTTTTTGAAATCCATGATAAATTCACCCCATGCCTATGAACAAAATAAAGCTTTTCCTAAACATATTTTTGATTCCATGATGAAAGCTTTTGAAGAAAAAATGGAATTAGATGTTTAAATTCCTAGAAAATTGCAAGATGAATGGGAACCTACTATCAAAGTCAAGATTAAAAAATTTGAGTGTTTTGCTTTATGTGACTTGGGTGCCACTGTTTCTACAATTGCGAAATCTTTATGTGATGTGCTTGGTCTTACCGACATTAAAGAATGCTCTTTAAATTTTCACTTAGCGGATTCTACTATTAAAAAGCCTATGGGAAGAGTTAATGATGTTCTTATTCTTGCAAATAGGAATTATGTGCCCATAGATTTTATTGTTCTTGATATTGATTGCAATCCGTCTTGCCCAATTATTCTTGGTAGACCGTTTTTATGCACTATCGGTGCAATGATTAATATGAAAGAAGGCAATATTATGTTCCAATTTCCTTTGAGGAAGGGTATGGAACACTTTCCTAGAACAAGAATTAAGCCATGGTATGAATCAATCATGAGGGCATCTTATGTATCTAGAACCAAATATGACAAAACTTAGATCCTACACGTTATGCCTAGCTAAGGGCGTAAAACTAGAGCGCTTGTTCGGAGGCAACCCAATGAATAATTTTTTTTTCCTTTTTTGCTTTCTGTTATTGAGTGTTTGCACAATTATGCTACTGTTATGATTGTGTTTTTTGTGTTTTAGTTAGTGTTTGTGCCAAGTAAAGCCTTTAGGATATTCTGGGGTGATAGTTGTTTGATCTTGCTGAAAAAGACAGAAACTTTGTGCTCACAAAAATAATTCTCATAAATCACATAAAAGAGCCTTTTCCTTGATTATTTTTGTATAAGATTAATATACAAATTATAATGGTCGTCCTAATTTGGTAGAATTTTTGGAGTCACAGAAGTATTCGGAAGTTCCAGATTACTAGAGAATGTTCTGTTTTGACAAATTTTGTTTTCTTTGTGTTGTGTGCTTATTTTGATGGCTCTATGGTTTTCTTTGATGATTTTTTGCCATAGAAAAGTTGGAATACAGTAGATATAATATAAAAAAAATAGGAATTGGTTTAACACAACACTTATTGTCATGGAATTGTCACGGCAGATGTCCTGGTGTGAGGACTTAGTCGTGGAGCCATCGCAACTAGGTTAGCTTAAAGGGGTTAAACAGGACAAAGGGCACAAAGAGTTTATACTGGTTCGGCCACTTGTGGTGAAGGTAACGGCCTAATCCATTTTGAGGTGGTATTGCTTATGTATCAATTACCAGGGAGCGAATACGCTTGACCTAGCTTTCGATCTCTTCTCCCTTGCCCTGAACCGCTGCCGGGTTGTCCCTTTATATACATAGGTTGATGCCTAGTGGCTCACGGAGTCCCGGCTGGCTCATAAATAACGTGTCTAGCTCGGTGACTAAATATACCTGCCTTACAGTACAAGTCATAAACATATGGCGGTTTACTCCTATGGGCCCTAAGTCGCTCTTGGGACTTCGCTTCATGAACCGTCATCTCGAAAATCCTCATGGGCTTTGTATTGATGAACCGCCATAGGTATAACCCGGCTCCCTCCTGGGCGGGTCATACCTAATAGTCATATACCCAACACTTATAGTAGTGGTTTCCTTTCTTTTACTAACGGATCTCACAAGGGTTTTGTTGAGTTTTGTGTGATTGAAGTTTTCAAGTTTTGGGTTATCTTACGATGGATGAAAGAAGGATAGAAGAGCCTAAGCTTTGGGATGCCCCGGCATCCCAAGCTATTACCCAAGAATGAGCAACCAACTAAGCTTGGGGATGCCCCCAAGTGGCATCCCCTCTTTCTTCTAACGACCATCGTTATTTTACTCGAGGCTATATTTTTATTCATCGCATGATATGTGTTTTGCTTGGAGCGTCTTGTATGATATGTGTCTTTGCTTGTTTTATTTTGTGTTTTAAGTCATCAATCCTTTCTGGAGACACCTATTTGAGAGAGCCAAAATTATGTCATGACTTGTTAGAATTGCTCTCTATGCTTCACTTAAATTTTTATGAGCAATGGACATGCTCTAGTGCTTCACTTATATCTTTTTGAGCATGGTGTGCTTAGTATTTTTGAAGAAATTCTCTCTTGCTTCACTTAGATCTATTTGAGAGTTAGTAAAAGTTTGAAGAAATTCTCTCTTGCTTCACTTAAATAATTTTGAGAGAAAGAAAATATGTTATGCTCATGATCTTCACTTATATTTGTTTGAGCTTATGAAAAGCAACACATGAAAATTAGTTCCAAAGTGGTAGATATCCAAGAAGGATAAAGAAATATATATATATATATATATATATATATATATATATATATATGTCATCAAGATCATTGGACAAAATAAACTAGATTCTTAGTAATAGTTTTGAGATACGATGATGTGATATGTGAGTTATGTTGATGAGTAATTGTGCTCTAGTAAGAATATTGGTGTTAAGGTTTGTGATTCCCTATGCATGC
Source organism: Triticum aestivum (assembly GCF_018294505.1). Lineage (NCBI taxonomy): Eukaryota > Viridiplantae > Streptophyta > Magnoliopsida > Poales > Poaceae > Triticum > Triticum aestivum. The sequence goes on from NC_057813.1 coordinate 386,200,977, forward strand.
ACGAAAGTAAATAATCATCCAATGAAAATTATATCCTACTTATGGTGCATTATTTGGTGTTAATTATGCTTAATTCTTGCTTATGACATTATTCGTTTCTTGGTTGGTCGCTTCTCAATCTTTTTGCTAGCCTTCATTTTGCACCAAGTATGACCTATACTTGTGCATCCAAAATCCTTTAAACCAATTTTGCCACATGAGTCCACTATATCTACCTATATGCGGTATTCTTTTGCCGTTCTAAGCAAATTTGCATGTGCCATCTCTATTTTTCAAACTAAACTTCTCTTTTGTGTGTTTATTTCGCTCGCAGAATGGTAAATGGTAGCTAATATTTTCCATGCTAGATGTGTTATTCTCACGACGAGTGTTTATTCACTTGTCATTGCACGAGAGTAAGGCAAAGGTATTAGGGATGCCCATTCCCGAAATGCAAAAATGAATTTACTTTGTGTTGTCAAATAATAAATTCCTTGGAAAGTGTTGGTATGGTGGGCACCCGTGGATACGACTAGCCATGGAAAGTGAAAGTAGGGTGGAAAAAGGAATAAACTTTATTTTCTGTTTGGGAACCGCCTATGATATATCTAGCACGGAAAGTGTTGGGATGCTCCAAGTCATTTTCATTGGTGGGATAGATACACCTCCCAAAATGTTTTTATCTCTGTTTTTTCGGTTTGAGCTCTGACACCTCTACAAATCCCTACTTCCCTCTGTGAAGGGCCTTTCTTTTACTTTATGCAATTTTTATTTTTGAAATTGAGTCTCCATTCTCTCTTATAAAAGCACCAACTAGGGGGCAATATGATCATACTTAAGTATTGGGTGTAGCTAATATTCGAGTGTGTTTCATGAATGGATCAATGTTTGAGCATGTTGGGCTGGGGATAACTTGTTTTAGCATTGATATTTTGAAAGACATGGTTGCTTGTTGATATGCTTGAGTATCTAAATTATTATGTCAAAACTAGACTATTGCATTGAATCACACAAAAGTCCAAATGTCCATGCTATAAACAAAATAATATGATATGACATGATAAACATCACTCCGCATCAAAAATTCTGTTTTTATCACTTACCTACTTGAGGACGAGCAGGAGTTAAGCTTGGGGATGCTGATACGTCTCCAACGTATCTATAATTTTTGATTATTCCATGGTGTTTTATTATCATTCTTGGATGTTCTATAATCATTTTATAGTCATTTTATATCATTTTTTGGTACTAACCTATTGACATAGTGCCAAGTGCTAGTTGTTGTTTTCTCCATGTTTTTTACATCGTACGAAATCAATATCAGATGGAGTCCAAATGCCACGCCAATTTACGATGATTTTTATGGACCAAAAGGAAGAAGATGGGCCCTGGTTGCACCTGGGGGAGTCCTGGTGGGTTGTGCCCACCTCGGGTGCCCCCTGGACCGACTCTTTGCTCTATAAATACCCCAATATTCTAGAAACCCTAGGGGAGTCGACAAAATATTCATCTAGCCGCCGCAGAGTCCAGAACCACCAGATCCAATCTAGACACCATCACGGAGGGGTTCACCACTTCCATTGGTGCCTCTCCGATGATGCGTGAGTAGTTCTTTGTAGACCTTCGGGTCCGTAGTTAGTACCTAGATGGTTTCCTCTCTCTCTTTTGATTATCAATACAATGGTCTCTTGGAGATCCATATGATGTAAGTCCTTTTTGCGGTGTGTTTGTTAGGATCTGATGAATTTTGAGTTTATGATCAGTTATATCTTTTTATATCCTTGAAAGTTATTTGAGTTCTTTGATCTCTTATAGCCTCGCATTTCTTCGCTGATATTTGGGTTTTGTTTGGCCAACTTGATCTATTTATCTTGTAATGGGAAGAGGTGCCCGGTAGTGGGTTCGATCTTACAGTGCTTGATCCCAGTGACAGAAAGGGAATCGACATGTATGTATCGTTGCTACTAAGGATAAAAATATGAGATCCATATCTGCCGCAATAGATAAACGGATTCGTCTACATCATGTCATCATTCTTAATGCATTACTCCGTTTTTTCATGAACTTAATACACTAGATGCATGCTGGACAACGGTCGATGTGTGGAGTAATAGTAGTAGATGCAGGCAGGAGTCGGTCTACTAATCTTGGACGTGATGCCTATGTAATGATCATTGCCTAGATATCGTCATGATTATTTGAAGTTCTATCAATTGCCCAATAGTAATTTTTTCACCCACCATTTGCTATTTTTCTCGAGAGAAGCCACTAGTGAAACCTACGGCCCCCGGGTCTTCTTTCTCATATATTTGCCTTGCGATCTACTTTTTCCTTGCATTTATTTTCAGATCTATTAAACCAAAAATACAAAAATACCTTGCTGCAATTTATTCTTATTTATTTTATTTGGTGTTCGATCTATCAATCTACTACAAATTTACCTCACGTCCTTTGCTTATCTTGAGGCACCGTACTCCGAAAGGGATTGACAACCCCTTTAACATGTCGGGTTGCAAGGTGTTGTTATTTGTGTGCAGGGGTTGTTTACATTGTGTTGCTTGGTTCTCCTACTAGTTCGATAACCTTGGTTTCATATCTGAGGGAAATACCTAATGCTGCTGTGTTGCATCATCCCTTCCTCTTCGGGGAAATATCGACGTAGTTTCAAACGACATCACGCTTCGATGGCGGCAACGAGGGCTTCTACTCGATAGTGCGCTCCTCCTCCTCCAGGCCTTCTGGCGGTGGAGCCTGCCTTGAGGGGGGGAGGAAGGGAACGAGGCCAAGGTCGCCGCGGTACTCGGGGAAGAGGAGGACGGGGCGGCGCACCGGCGGTGCCTCCGCCGGTGGCCCCTCCTCCAATGGTCGGCCATGTCGGAGACTACCCTTACGAGTTCTTCATCAGGTTGTACAAGCGCATGTGCAGCCATCTTTGCCTTCCTACCCCATTTGCTCCGCTTCCTCCCCCGGCAACACGCCTTGCTGGGGGTTGCATCCTTCTGGCTCTGGCATCGGTGGTGGACGGGCTTCCTCGTCAAGCTCTCCATCGACGCATTCCCCATGCTCGTCCCTGTCTTCACCTGCTATGCCTGGGAGGAAAAGGGCAAGAACGGGGATTATGGGGCACTTTTCTTTTTCTCAATTTGTAGGCACTTGCCAAATTTTAACTTTCTAGAAAAATGTAACCTCCCGAGCCCATGCTTATGTTCTATAACATTTGTACTTGCATCAGCATATCAATGAAAAAGATGAGCTTTTGCTGGGAACTCATGCACGTACACGTTCATGCAGAGGCGAAACGCCCCTTTAATAAAGATAAATGAGTTTCTCTGGCAAGCTACCTTGCCGGTGCCCTCTCTGCCTGCCGGAGAGTCACATCTGCCGGGTTATAGACGCAGGGTCCAGCCCCCCTGCCAATATCTTTTTACCAAAGGTTACTGCAACCACCCTGACCAAAGCAGCGTTCGAGTCGGGGATGGGAGCACCTAGGTCTAAACAGAGTGGCGAGATTTTCTAATGCACAAGTCACAAGTTACGAACATGGATGGGCAAGAGATGAACTTTATCTGGTTGGGTTGTCGGGGACGACGTGCTGAGCAGTCTTCTCAATTTCTTGCTGGAGCATTGTCACTGCGGCTAAAAGGAGGAGAGGGTAGGGGCACGGGGCCTTGGCGGTTCCCCAGTACCTGCTAGGATCTAAGATAGCACAATATCCTGGGCAAGCATGCATGCATACCTATATATACATAGACATGGAAACTAGCAGGAAACTATACATACTAAAAACTATCTAGCTGCGCACAGGGTCTGTGCCTGGCTCTGTACATAGGGTTACATGCCTTTGCCGGCAAGGCTAGTACAAAAGGGGGGTTTCCGAGGCTCCCGGCAACTGCGCCTATGGGTAAAACTTGCGAAGATGTTTGATATTCCAGGAGTTGCTCACCAAAATGCCATCTTTGGTCTCCAGGCGGACTGCGCCAGGCCTGGTGACTCATATTATCCGATAAGGGCCTTCTCACTTTGGCATCAACTTGTTTGAATTCTTGGCGGACTGAACACGCCAAAGAACAAGGTCGCCTTCCTCAAGGCTTCGGGCGTGAACCTTGCGGCTATGATAGCGGCGCGAGGCTTGCTAAAAGCGAGCGGCTTGCACAGTAGCTCGAAGACGATCTTCCTCAAGGAGCATTGCATCATCTTGGTGCAACTGCTTTTGCTCAAGCTCATCATAAGTGAGCACTCGAGGTGACCCATATATGAGTTCCATGGGGAGAACTGCTTCTGTCCCATATACCAGGGCAAAGGGTGTCTGGCCAGTGGCTTGATTTGGTGTCGTTCTGATTGACCAAAGAACCGTTGGCAATTCGTCAATCTAGCGTCTTCCACATTTGCGCAGCCTATTGAAAGTTCTTGTTTTAAGGCCTCACAACACTTCAGCATTTTCCCTTTCTTCTTGGCCATTGCTTCTTGGATGAGCAACAGAAGCAAAGCAAACTTTGCTGCCAAGGTCTTGGATATACTGCATGAAGGTGTGGTTCGTGAACTGTGTTCCGTTGTCGGTGATGACTCTGTTTGGCACACCCAAACGGCAAATGAGTCCTTTGAAGAACTTGACGGCCGACTGCGCTGTTAGCTTTCTCACTGGCTCCATTTCCGGCCACTTTATGAACTTGTCAATCATAGCGTACAAGTACTCAAAGCCTCCAACAACACGGGGAAAGGGGCCCAGTATGTCGAGCCCCCAGACTGAAAATGGCTAGGAAAGAGGAATTGTTTGAAGAGCCTGGGCTGGTTGATGAAGCTTCTTTGAATGAAACTGGCATGCTTCACACTTGGTTACTAGTGCCGTTGCATCCTGGAGGGCAGTGGGCCAGAAGAAACCTTGTCGGAATGCCTTGCCGGCAAGGGCTCTTGACCCTATGTGGGAGCCACATATGCCTCTGTGTATCTCTGCCAATAGCTCCAGTCCGTCCTTTCAAGGAATACACTTCAATTTCATGCCGTTCAGTCTCCTTCTATATAGGACATCATCCATGAACTGGTACATGCGAGACCGACGGGCTACTTTTTCTGCTTCTTCCTGCTCCTCAGGGAGCTCCCCTGTTTGGAGGAAACAAACTGTATGCTACGCCCATGCTGGAGCCTGAGGCTCGACGACAAGGACTAAAGGCATGTCTTCTGCCACGGGGCAGCTGTCTCTATGGTAAGGGCTTGGGGCCCTGCCGGAGATTGCTGCTCCCCGGCAAGCTTGGGGTACCCGGTAACTTCCTTGCCGGCGGCTCCTGGGAGCTCTGCGGGAACGTATTTGCTGGGGCCCGTCTTCCTTCGCTTGTTCTGTCACGCTGATGGTTCAACGGATGGCTGGGTTAATTGGAGAACAAAGGTACCTGGTTCCACATGCAACTTTGAGGGCAGCGTGTTTTGATAGGTCATCAGCAATGCTGTTCTCTGCTCGAGGAACATGCTCTGCTTGCAGACCATCGAAGCGTTCTTCCAACTTTCTCACTTCATCGATGTAGGCCTCCATCAACGGGCTTTGATAATCCTTATTGACTTGTTTGACGACAAGCTGTGAATCACCTCTAATGACGAGCTTCCTGATCCCGAGGTCCGCCGTGATCCTGTGATCGGAAAGCAGCCCCTCGTACTCTGCGGTGTTGTTTGTTGACTTCTCCCGGGGAAAATGCATCTGGACTATGTACTTGAGGCGCTCTCCGGTGGGTGCAACGAGCAGCACGCCGACACCAGCACCTTGCAACGAGAAAGCCCCATCAAAGTACATAATCCAATGACTACTTGCATCTTTGTCGGGAAGGGTGGTTTCTTGAACTTCTTCGTCGGGCGTGGATGTCCATTCTGCTATGAACTCTACCAAGGATCTGCTTTTGATCATCGAAGTACTTTCAAACTTGAGCCCAAAGCTTGACAGCTCCAAAGCCCCCTCCACAATCCTCCTAGTTGCATCTGGGTTGTGCAAGATTCATTGCAACGGGAGGCGAGTGATGACGGTGACCTCATGTGCTTGAAATAGTGGCGCAGCTTTCTTGAGGCCATAAGGAGGCCGAAAAGCAACTTCTGCATGCCAGAATACCTTGACCTAGCCCCCTGCAAGAGGGAGCTGGCAAAATAGACTGGGTGTTGCACCACCTTCTTCTTTTGCCCTACTTCGCTTAATTGCGCAGACTCTGTCCTGCCGGAACCGGACTGTGCCGGGGGTTCTGCCTTGCCGGCATCGGGCCCTGCCGGCCCTGGTTTCTCATCCGGTGGCTTTGCTGCCGCTGTTGCCTCTTCCTCGACTTCTCTCTGCGCCACCAGTGCAGCACTGACCACTTGATTCGTCGCTGCTAAATATAGTAGCAATAGTTCTTGTGGCTTGGGTGCGACTAGTATCGGTGTAGAGGAGAGGTACCTCTTCAAATCTTGCAGCGCTGCCTCTGCCTCCGGAGTCCATTTCATTGGACCCGCCTTTTTCAAAATCTTGAAAAAGGGGAGGGCGTGCTCAGCAGATTTAGAGATGAAGCTCCTCAAGGCGGCAACACAGCTAGCAAGCCTACGGACATCCTTGACTCGTCTGGACGCCTCAATCTGCTCAAGCGCTTTGATCTTCACTACAAAAAAAATACACTTCCATGATGATACATGTTTGTCACAGTAGGTCGCGTTTTTTGTCATGCATGTACATCCATGATGATTTTATGACAGAATCAAGATAGTCATACCTGTGTTGTCGTAGAAGTGTTCCATGACATTACCAAAATTATCATCACGAAAGTGTCCACTTCCATGACGATAAATCACGCATCACAGAAGTGCTTTCGTCAAGGGTGATTGACACATGGCATCCACCGTAACGGAACGCCGTTAAGCTATCGGGTCCGGTTTTGGATCCGATAACCCGTTAACAGCCCGGACCAATGGGGATTTTCCACATGTAAAATCATCATTGGCTGTAGGAAACACGTGTCGGCTCACCGTTAGGACAGATGTCATCCACTCATTGGACCGAAGGCGCCTATGATATGTTGACATATGGCACGGCCCAATAGAGGCCCATTCATGTGAAAACGCCGGCCCATTTGACTTGGTCAAAAGGTGGCGGGTCGGCCCACAGGAAGCCTGTTAATGGCCTGTTCGCATATAGCCCATTTACAGCTCGCTAACCCAGGGCCCGTTACGACCTATCCGAATTAGGCCCAGTAGCATCATCTAGGTTGTCCAATATGATTCCAGCCTATTTTAACTTCCAGCCCATGTATGGCCCATGACGTCTTTCGGCCCATATGAGGCCCTTTGTAACTCTTGGCCCATTAACAGCCCGTGGTGAAACTGGCCCGTAACGCATTAAGCCCTATATACATGGACATGCAGAGTACATGATACGTACTAGCAAACGCTCACCATTGGTAGTAGTTCATTGGTTGGTTTTGATTTTTGATTCAGTTGCTGTGCTGCTACCGCCAATATTCGCGTGTGGTTGTTTCTAGAATAAAGGAGGTACCCCTACTTATGTTACTCCCACTACGCCTAGCCTAAGGTTAGTAGGTGACCTTGCACTTGGCTCTTCGCCTCTTCTGAAAGTCGATGGTTCTACAGTAGTACTTCTGGCAATCTGACACCAAATGAACTGTTGCACATCCACCGCTTGTAAGCAAAAGTTTCTCCTCGTGTTGCGAGCCACCGCGCATGCGTTGGCGAGGGAGAAGGCGTAGTAAGCAAGCTTCTCGTCGTTCTGTGAGTTGACGGAACACATCAAAGTTATTTACTATGTTCTCTCTCCAAAAAAGGGCTGACCATGTCATGGCTACCATCCCGTGCTCCGTCGTTGAGTACGTGCACTATTCACGTGCCATCGAGGAGAAAAAATATTGCGTAGTAGGTTCCATCGAAGTGCATGACTCACTTACGCACTGCTTATCTGATTATCTCCATTTTCTTGCATGGCACGTGCACCTTGATGCTAGATGTCTCGCGTGTTGGCAAAAGGATGAAGAAAGCTCAAGTAAAAAAAGAGTTGAAGAACATAGATTCCTGACGATCGAGAAGGAGCAAGGAACCTCGCAGTGGAGTGTCTGCAAGGAACCTTGCGCGTTTCCCCTGTTTTTTGCCGCCTGCCCACCTATAAACAAATAAAAGAATATGAACTCTTCGCTAACCACTAGAGACGATACATCAAGATGCTAAGATGAAGATGTTTTATAGTTTATATTGATAACCACGCAACAAGCCACGCATGTACAAGATGCATGCAGCCACACATGTACACACGCCAACGCACTAACTCCATCCGATCCAACTCATGCACATACGCGCACAACATGGAGCACACAACGCACGTACACAACATGTACATGCACACACACTCGGTTGCAGAGTGCACGTGAATAACACATGCATGCGCACACACTCGGTTGCATGGAGGCGTGCGCCATCTGCGGTGACGAACGGTTCATCGTGCTACAACAAAGCTCGCACACAACGGCGCGTACGCATCTCTTGCAGCACCTCTTTGCCATCGTTGCTCAACAACTAGTCAGAGACGAAGATGACCGCAACCTCGGCCTTAGAGCTAGCACTGATGAAAAAACACGCACGCTACACACACACGAGCACGTACGGAGTGCCCATGACGTGGTGCATCCCCAGTCGCCTCTACTCCTTCTGCGCATGTTGTCTATCAAGGCGGCTGCATGCCTAATGATGATGTGGGTGAGATCTTCTAGGACTCAGATGACAATGAGGAAAATTATGAGACTACCCATAGTGGGAGTAACATAGGTAGTAACATCACACATGTCTAGATAAGGTAGATGATGTGGCAAGCAATAAATGAATAAAGAGAGGAAAGTAGTAACATCACACATATCAATGCAAGATGTGTCTATAGCCTAATAAATGAAGTGTTGCATGTTACCACAGATATGTTACTATATAGAGGTAGTAACATAGACTAGTAACATGAGCATGTTACTAGTCTATGTTACTACCCATTGTGGCTAGTCTGAGGGGGGTGTCTCCAACAGTATTCCTCGGCTCACACCTCTTGCATCACGGTGGTCGAGCTTGGAGTCATTCATCTGGTACACGTGGCATCTCAGATCTGAACACAAGGTGACGTACACCATCAAGGTCCACGGTCAAGGGGGTGCTAAGTGCTTAGATGTGCTTAGATGAGGTGCTAAGTGCATTAAATGGCTTAGCAACTCAAGTCTCCAATGCATAGGTGCTTAGTTTGTTGTTGCTAAGCTTGCTTCATTTAATTAGCTATAGACTCAAAAATGTCTTTCCATTGTTTCTTCCTGCGGTCACCAAACTAGTCTCTCTCTTCTTAATTAACTTGCCACATCATATTTTATGCCTACGTGGCAGGCTTAGCAGCTATACATGGTGGAGCATTGGGAGAGGCCAAGGCTGGTCATAGTGGGGAGTAACTTATACTGTAACATATTACTATGTTACTCTAAACATCTCTATAAACCGGAAAGGAGGGAGTAGTAACATAGACTAGTGTCATATGCATGAAACTACTAGTGAGTATGGGAGCACATGATATTTCCCTGTGGTGAGCATGATAATAGGAAACCTACACGCGCGCTCTTCGAGAATGAGCCTATCTAAGGACAAAAGTTATCCACGTGGTCTATATTTTTGTTGGTCGGAAAATTTATTGTAAGTCGTTAATTAATAATTAGCGGACGCCTTAATTACTCAGTTTTTTTCGAGACAAACCTTGGTGAGGCTATTATTGACTTGGACGTTGGGTTTGGGGGCCAAAGGCCTACTATTATACTTGGTATTACACGCACGACCAACCTGACATGCTCTACCCTAGCCGCCACTGTATCATATGGTTACGCACCGTTCCAGATCTTAGCGCCGCCACGCAATTCTTCTCCAGCACTCCTTCCGGCGTGCACCGCGATAAGGGACAACAGTCCTCCGAACCCCACCTTTCGTGATCCTGTACGGGAGAGGGGCAATCAAGTTTTTGGGGAGTACACTCCTGTGACTGCTGCTAGCGACAACTTCCTTAACGGCAGCCTTCTTCCCCGACCTCAATAACCTCTTCATCAATGACTTGAGTGACAACATCAACGATAGTGGTTCTGCTCCCGCTGTACAGTATGTGATTCTGTCCTCCTGGTTTAGTCCGCATCATTACTTTGATCTTTGCAATTGCCGTCGATCTATTTACTGTTGATTCGGATTAAATCTCATAGTAAATTGCTCATATATTCAACAATCCAATCCAAAAACCTGATTATAGGCAATTTACTCCGAGTGGTTTTGTTGCGCTTTTGAAGCCATCTACTTTTAAGGGGGTGCAATATAAAAGGTGGCGCACAAGAGCACTATATTGGTTTCAGATCATGTACTGCAATGACGCCACTAAGGGTAAGCCTGAGGGCGATCTTAATCCTACACAGAAGGAAGCTTTTGAGAACATGGATACCCTCGTCAAATCCACCCTGCTGAGTGTTCTTGACGATTCCATTGTGGATTCATATATGTCGTTTGATAGCAGCAAAGACATGTGGGCTGCGCTCGAGGCCACGTTTGGGGCCTCGGGTGCTGGCAACGAGTTGTACGTCATGCAGCAATTCTGTGACTACAAGATGACTGATGAGCACTCTGTTGTTCAGCAGACTCATGAGATACAATCACTCTCTAAGGAACTTGAGTACTTTTAGTGTGTGTTGCCGGACAAACTTCTTGCTGGGACCATCATTGCCAAGCTTCCACCTTCGTGGAATGATTTTGCTACTTCTCTGAAAAACAAGAGAAATGAGTTTTCTGTTTTGGATCTCATTAGCACTCTTGATTTTGAAGAGAAGGCGAGAGCAAAAGACACACGTGCTCGGGTCGCCGAGGGAGCTTCTAGTGCCCACATGGTACACGAGAAGAACTTCCAGCCCAACCAGCCCCAAAACAACAAGAACAAATCTCAGGGGAGAGGCAAGTTTGATGCAAAGAACAAGCCATCACATTCTACCAACTTCAAGAAGAATTCTTATAACGGGAAGGGATACAAACCTCAATTTTGGTAGGACTGATAACCCACAAGTATAGGGGATCACAACAGCTTTCGAGCATAGAGTATTCAAACCAAATTTATTGATTCGACACAAGGGGAGCCAAAGAATATTTTTGAGTATTAGCAGTTGAGTTGTCAATTCAACCACACCTGGATAACTTAGTATCTGCAGCAAAGTGTTTAGTAGCAAAAGTGGTATGATAGTAATGGTAACAGTAGCAACAGAAAAGGTAAATGTTTTTGGGTTTTTGTAGTAGTTGTAACAGTAGCAACGGAAAAGTAAATAAGCGAAGAACAATATATGAAAAGCTTGTAGGCAATGGATCAGTGATGGATAATTATGCCGGATGCGATTCCTCATGCAATAGTTATAACATAGGGTGATATAGAACTAGCTCCAATTCATCAATGTAATGTAGGCATGTATTCCGTAAATAGTCATACATGCTTATGGAAAAGAACTTGCATGACATCTTTTGTCCTACCCTCCCGTGGCAGCGGGGTCCTAGTGGAAACTAAGGGATATTAAGGCCTCCTTTTAAGTGAGAACCGGACCAAAGCATTAACACATGGTGAATACATGAACTCCTCAAACTACGGTCATCACCGAGGAGTGTCCCGATTATTGTCACTTCGGGGTTGTCGGATCATAACACATAATAGGTGACTATAGACTTGCAAGATAGGATCAAGAACACACATATATGGATGAAAACATAATAGGTTCAGATCTGAAATCATGGCACTCGGGCCCTAGTGACAAGCATTAAGCATAGCAAAGTCATAGCAACATCAATCTCAGAACATAGTGGATACTAGGGATCAAACCCTAACAAAACTAACTTGATTACATGGTAAATCTCATCCAACCCATCACCGTCCAGCAAGCCTACGATGGAATTAATCACTCACAACGGTGAGCATGGAGGATGGTTGATGATGACGACGGCGACGAATCCCCCTCTCCGGAGCCCCGAACGGACTCCAGATCAGCCCTCCCGAGAGAGATTAGGGCTTGGCGGCGGCTCCGTATCGTAAAACGCGATGAAACTTTCTCTCTGATTTTTTCTCCGCGAGACGGTATATATGGAGTTGGAGTTGAGGTCGGAGGAGGTCCGGGGGCCCACGAGATAGGGGGGCGCGCCCTAGGGGGGGCGCCCTCCTGTCTCATGGACAGGCCCTGGGCCCCCTGGCCTTGATTCTTTCGCCAAAAATTCTTATTAATTTTGAAAAGTCTCCATGGATTTGCAGGTCATTCCGAGAACTTTTCTTTTCTACACATAAAACAACATCATGGTAGTTCTGCTGAAAACAACGTCAGTCCGGGTTAGTTTCATTCAAATCATGCAAGTTAGAGTCCAAAACAAGGGCAAAAGTGTTTGGAAAAGTAGATACGTTGGAGACGTATCAACTCTTCCAAGCTTAAACCTTTGCTTGTCCTCAAGCAATTCAGTTGATAAACTGAAAGTGATAAATACAATCTTTTACAAACTCTATTTGCTCTTGTTGTTGTAAACATGAAAAGCCAGCATTCAAGTTTCAGCAAATATTACGAACTAACCATTCTCACAATAACACATAGGTCTCACAATTACTCAGATCAATAGCATAATCAGCTAGCGAGTCATAATAATAAAACTCGAATGACAACACTTTCTCAAAATAATCGTAACATGATATAACAAAATGGTATCTCGCTAGACCTTTCTGAGACCGCAAAACATAAATGCAGAGCACCTTTAAAAATCAAGGACTGACTAAACATTGTAATTCATGGTAAAAGAGATCCAGTCAAGTCATACCCAATATAAACCAATAATAATGAATACAAATGACAGTGCGCTCTCCAGCTGGTGCTTTTAATAAGAAGGGTGATGACTCAACATAAAAGTAAATAGATAGGCCCTTCGCAGAGGGAAGCAGGGATTTGTGGAGGTGCCAGAGCTCAATTTTAAAATAGAGATTGAATAACATTTTGAGCGGTATACTTTCGCTGTCAACGCAACACCTATGAGATGGCTGTAACTTCCACACTAAATGCATTATAGGCAGTTCCCAAACAGAATGGTAAAGGTTTATACTCCCCCAACCACCAACAAGCATCAATCCATGGCTTGCTCGAAACAACGAGTGCCTCCAACATACAACAACCCTAGGGGAGTTTTTTTTAATTATTTTGATTTGCTTTGATCTTTTTGGATCATGGGACTGGGCATCCCGGTTACCGGCCCTTTCTCGTGAATGAGGAGCGGAGTCCACTCCTCTGAGAATAACCCACCTAGCATGGAAGATATAGGCAGCCCTAGTTGTTACATGAGCTGCTCGAGCATACAAAACAGAATTTCATTTGAAGGTTTGGAGTTTGGCACATACAAATTTACTTGGAACGGCAGGTAAATACCGCATATAGGTAGGTATAGTGGACTCATATGGAACAACTTTGGGGTTTAAGGAGTTTGGATGCACAAGCAGTATTCCCGCTTAGTACAGGTGAAGGCTAGCAAAAGACTGGGAAGCGACCAACTGAGAGAGCGACAACAGTCGTAAGCATGCATTAAAATTAATTCACACCAAGTACAAGCATGAGTAGGATATAATCCACCATGAACATAAATATCGTGAAGGCTGCGTTGATTTGATTCAACTACATGCGTGAACATGTGCCAAGTCGAGTCACTCAATTCATTTAAAGGAGGATACCATCCCATCATACCACATCATAATCATTCTAATAGCATGTTGGCACGCAAGGTAAACCATTATAACTCATAGCTAATCAAGCATGGCACAAGTAACTATAATCTCTAAATGTCATTGCAAATATGTTTACTTCATAATAGCTGACTCAGGAACGATGAATCATCATATTTACAAAAACAAGAGAGGTCGAGTTCATACCAGCTTTTCTCATCCCAATAAGTCCATCATATATCGTCATTATTGCCTTTCACTCGCACGACCGAACGATGTGTATAATAATAAGAGTGTACGTGCATTGGACTAAGCTGGAATCTGCAAGCATTCAACTCAAGAGAGAAGACAAGTAATATGGGCTCTAAATTAAATAAACAATCATGCATATAAGAGCCACTAAGCATTTTCAATATGGTCTTCTCGACCCCCAAAGGAAAGAAAAGAAAATAAAACTATTTACACGGGAAAGCTCCCAACAAGTAAAAGAAGAACTAGAAATCTTTTTGGTTTTCATTTTAATTTCTACTACAAGCAAGGAAATTAAACTAACTAATTTTTTTGGTTTTTCTCAAGGTTTATCAAACACACAAGAAGAAAAGTAGAAAAAGGAATTTAAACTAGCATGGATAATACAATGAAAGAGTATGAGCACTGACGACTAGTGTGTGAACATGAATGTAAAGTCGGTGAGAAATACGTACTCCCCCAAGCTTAGGCTTTTGGCCTAAGTTGGTTTAATACCAAGGACCGCCGCTACTCAATCCGGTGCAATGAGAGGTGTAATCAGGATACCACTGGTTGGTCATCTCCGGATCCCACTGGACACATGATGCACGATAGGGGTCCAGCTCAGGTTCCGGTTTAGGTTCAGGTTCTGGAGTAAAAGCTTGAGCTCGATGATTGTTTACCGCCTCCGGTGTAACGAGAAATTTTTCTGCAAGCAAATCAAACAACAGAGGTGCAGGCAAGATAATAATCTCAAAGTGTTTCTTATTGAATCTAAGTTTATACAAGAGCATCCTATCTTCGTTGTCAACAATAAACTTATGCGCTACCATGCTTTTGTAATCTAGAATGTGAGGAGGCAATATTGTCTCCTTTTCCTCATGGTGCCTAATGGGTATCTGAAAATGTCTAGCAAGACGTGCAGCATAAATACCTCCAAATATGGGGCCTTTTGTACGATTAAGGGCTAGCCGTTTAGCAACGACGACACCCATATTAAAACTATTGTCTCCAAGCAAAGCATGTTGAAGAATGATAATATCAGGAACACTCAAGTTTCCACTATTCCCACGACCGATCAAGCATCTACTAGCAAATATGGCAAAGTAGCGTAAAACAGGAAAGTGTATGCTAGAGACTTTTGCTTCGGAACCCTTCTTTGGCTCTTCTACAGCAATAATATTAACAAAGCCAGCCACATCTTCACGATGGGGTTCCTCTAGTTCTCCCTCATAAGGTATCCTACATACCGTGCAAAAATGACGTAAAGACATTTCTTTGAACTCGTCATATAAATGAAATGATACTGCAGGCGGTGACTTCTTAGGATAATAATAAAAGTTTTGCACGAAAGTATTGGTGAGTAAGAGATACTGATCGATTCGGTCGTTGATGAAACCGGTGAGGCCCGCAGTCTCGATTAAAGCATAAAAGTCTTCATAAATTCCAGCCTCTCTCAAGAAATCATCACATGGCCATTCACACGGTCGTACTTCCGTTAAGCGAGGCAGATGATACTTGGCCTTTTCCTTCTCTTTAGCTTGTTTTTCTTGGGAGCTTTGGCTAGAAGAGCCCCTCAGAAGTTTCCTCAACATTTTCTGAAATTTTCTGAAATTTTAGCAACTTCAAAATAAAAGTGCATAAAACTAAACAAGATTGATAGCAACTACTCCTACAAGTGCCTAGAGCCCATATCATGCATTAGAATTACTTGGAACCTCAAAAATTTAACATGCAAGCTCAAGAACAGGGTCACCAAGACAGCAAGGATTTGCAATGAATAAAGCACTAAAACAAAAACTAATTGGACCAATGGAGGAGTCACATACCAAGCAACAATCTCCCAAAGCAGTTTTGTGAATGGAGCTTTGAGCTAAGAGATCGAAAATCACAGCAAAACGAGCTAGAACTCGTGCTTGAGCTGGATGGGGATTTTTTTGGGTAGAAGATGGAGTGTGTGGGTGCTCGCATAAGTGGAGGGGGGCCACCAGGGGCCCATGAGACAGGGGGGCACACCCTACAGGGGAGGGGCGCGCCCTCCTCTCTCGTGGCCCGGTGCTTGCCCCTCCTACAGTGTTTTCAGTGCCTAAAATCCTCAAATATTCCAGAAAAAATCATACTAAATTTGCAGGGCATTTGGAGCACTTTTATTTTCGGACTATTTTTTATTGCACGGATAAATCAGAAAACAGACGGATAATACTATTTTTGCTTTATTTAATCTAAATAACAGAAAGTAAAAAGAGGGTACAGAAGGTTGTGCCTTCTAGTTTCATCCATCTCGTGATCATCAAAATGAACCCGCTAACAAGGTTGATCAAGTCTTGTTAACAAACTCATTCCTAATAACACGGAACCGGAGAAATTTCGAATAACACTAAGTTACCTCAACGGGGATATGAAAATCCCCAACAATAAGAATATCATACTTTTTCTTGACAGTAGGGAGAGGAAATTCAAAACCTCCAAAAATGATAGTTGGAACTTTTCAATAGAATTGATGCTATGAACTTGAGATTGTTTCCTCGGAAAGTGTACCGTATGCTCATTGCCATTAACATGAAAAGTGACATTGCCTTTGTTGCAATCAATAACAGCCCCTGCAGTATTAAGAAAAGGTCTACCAAGGATAATAGACATACTATCGTCCTCGGGAATATCAAGAATAACAAAGTCCGTTAAGATAGTGACATTTGCAACCACAACAGGCACATCCTCACAAATACCGACAGGTATAGCAGTTGATTTATCAGCCATTTGCAAAGATATTTCAGTAGGTGTCAACTTATTCAATTCAAGTCTACGATATAAAGAGAGAGGCATAACACTAACACCGGCTCCAAGATCACATAAAGCAGTTCTAACATAATTTCTTTTAATGGAGCATGGTATAGTTGGAACACCCGGATCTCCAAGTTTCTTTGGTATTCCACCCTTAAAAGTGTAATTAGCAAGCATGGTGGAAATTTCAGCTTCCGGTATCTTTCTTTTATTTGTGATGATATCCTTCATATATTTAGCATAAGGATTTACTTTAAGCATATCAGTTAGGCGCATACGTAAGAAAATAGGTCTAATCATTTCAGCAAAGTGCTCAAAATCCTCATCATCCTTTGACTTGGATGGTTTAGGAGGAAAGGGCATTGGTTTCTGAACCCATGGTTCTCTTTCTTTACCGTGCTTCCTAGCAACAAAATCTCTCTTATCATAACGTTGGTTTCTTGATTGTGGGTTATCAAGATCAACAACAGGTTCAATCTCTACATCATTGTTATTACTAGGTTGAGCATCCACATGAACATCATTATTAGCATTATCATCAGGTTCATGTTCATCTCCGGACTGTGTTTCAGCATCAGAGATAGAAGTATTATTGGGATTGTCAAGTGTTTCAACATTAGGTTCACTAGAAGTTTGCAAAGTCCTATCATTTTTCTTTTTCTTCTTCTTAGAAGAACTAGGAACATCTAGATTATTATTCTGAGAATCTTGTTCAATTCTTTTAGGGTGGCCTTCAGGATACAAAGGTTCCTGAGTCATTCTACCAGTTCTAGTAGCCACTCTAACGGCAAAGTCATTTTTATTATTCAACTCATCAAGCAAATCATTTTGAGCTTTGAGTACTTGCTCAGCTTGAGTAGCAACCATAGAAGCATATTTGCTAACGCGGTGAAGTCCATCTTTAACTCTAGCCAGATTATCACCTACGCGTCCTATCTCAAAAGCATTATTCTTTAACTCTCTACCAACATAAGCATTAAAACTTTCTTGTCTAGACATAAAGTCATCAAATTCATATAAGCATGGGCTATGAAATTTAGTAGAGGGTATTTCAACTTTATCATATCTATAGAGAGAATTTACCTTCACTACCTGTGTCGGGTTATCAAGACAATGTGGTTCTTCAGGCAGTATATTCAGACCATGTATTTCTTCAATAGGTGGTAAATTATTAACATCTTCAGCTTTAATACCTTTTTCTTTCATTGATTTCTTTGCCTCTTGCATATCTTCAGGACTGAGAATAAAACACCTCTCTTCTTCGGAGTGGGTTTAGGAATAGGCTCAGGAGTTGGCTCAATTAGTTCAGGAATTACTTCAGGAACTGGCTCGGGAAGAGTCCAATTATTTTCATTAGTCAACATATTATTCAATAATATTTCAGCTTCGTCGACTGTTCTTTCCCTGAAAACACAACCAGCACAACTATCCAAGTGGTCCTTGGAAGCATCGGTTAGTCCATTATAAAAGATATCAAGTACTTCATTTTTCTTAAGATGATGATCAAGCAAAGCATAAAGCAACCGGAGAAGCCTCCCCCAAGCTTGTGGGAGACTCTCTTCTTTGATTTGCACAAAATTATATATTTCCCGCAAGGCAGCTTGTTTCTTATGAGCAGGGAAATATTTAGCAGAGAAGTAATAAATCATATCCTGGGGACTACGCACACAACCAGGAGCAAGAGAATTATACCAAGTCTTAGCATCACCCTTTAATGAGAACGGAAATATCTTAAGGATATATAAATAGCGAGACTTCTCATCATGAGTAAATAGGGTGGCTATATCATTCAACTTGGTAAGATGTGCCACAACAGTTTCAGATTCAAGGCCATAAAAAGGATCAGATTCAACTAAAGTAATAATATCAGGATCAACAGAGAATTCATAATCCTTATCAGTAACACAGATAGGTGAAGTAGCAAAAGTAGGATCGGGTTTCATTCTAGCATTAAGAGACTGCTGCTTCCATTTAGCTAATAATTTCTTAAGATCATTTCTATCATTGCAAGCAAGAATAGCTTCAGCAGCTTCTTTGTTCATAACATAACCCTTAGGAACAACAGGTAATACATAATCATTGGGGGAACGTTCATCATCACTATCATCAATAATAGGTTCTTCAACATTTTCATTCCCCCTAACTCTAGCAAGTTGTTCATCAAGAAATTCACCTAATGGCAAAGTAGTATCACACACAGAAGTAGTTTTATCATGCATAGCAGAAGTGGCATCATCAATAACATGCAACATATCAGAATTCATAGCAGTAGCAGGTTTAGGTGTCGCAAGCCTATCAATAACGGAAGGAGAATCTAGTGCAGAGCTAGATGGCAGTTCCTTACCTCCCCTCGTAGTTGAGGGCAAAATCTTGGTCTTAGCGTCTTTCAAGATCTTCATAGTGATCAACTGATATAAATCCCAAGTGACTCAGAGAATAGAGCCATGCTCCCCGGCAACGGCGCCAGAAATTAGTCTTGATAACCCACAAGTATAGGGGATTGCAACAGCTTTCGAGGGTAGAGTATTCAACCCAAATTTATTGATTCGACACAAGGGGAGCCAAAGAATATTCTTGAGTATTAGCAGTTGAGTTATCAATTCAACCACACCTGGATAACTTAGTATCTACAACAAATTGTTTAGTAGCAAAAGTGGTATGATAGTAATGGTAACAGTAGCAACAGAAAAGGTAAATGTTTTTGGGTTTTTGTAGTAGTTGTAACAGTAGCAACGGAAAAGTAAATAAGCGAAGAACAATATATGAAAAGCTCATAGGCAATGGATCAGTGATGGATAATTATGCCGGATGCGATTCCTCATGCAATAGTTATAACATAGGGTGATATAGAACTAGCTCCAATTCATCAATGTAATGTAGGCATGTATTCCGTAAATAGTCATACGTGCTTATGGAAAAGAACTTGCATGACATATTTTGTCCTACCCTCCCGTGGCAGCGGGTCCTAGTGGAAACTAAGGGATATTAAGGCCTCCTTTTAATAGAGAACCGGACCAAAGCATTAACACATGGTGAATACATGAACTCCTCAAACTACGATCATCATCGAGAAGTGTCCCGATTATTGTCACTTCGGGGTTGTCGGATCATAACACATAATAGGTGACTATAGACTTGCAAGATAGGATCAAGAACACACATATATGGATGAAAACATAATAGGTTCAGATCTGAAATCATGGCACTCGGGCCCTAGTGACAAGAATTAAGCATAGCAAAGTCATAGCAACATCAATCTCAGAACATAGTGGATACTAGGGATCAAACCCTAACAAAACTAACTTGATTACATGGTAAATCTCATCCAACCCATCACCATCCAGCAAGCCTATGATGGAATTACTCACTCACGGCAGTGAGCATCATGAAATTGGTGATGGAGGATGGTTGATGATGACAACGGCGACGAATCCCCCTCTTCGGAGCCCCGAACGGACTCCAGATCAGCCCTCCTGAGAGAGATTAGGGCTTGGCGGCGGCTCCGTATCGTAAAACACGATGAAAATTTCTCCTTGATTTTTTTCTCCGTGAGACGGTATATATGGAGTTGGAGTTGAGGTCGGAGGAGGTCCGGGGGGCCCACGAGATAGGGGGCGTGCCCTGGGGGGGGGGGGCTGTCTCGTGGACAGGCCCTAGGCCCCTGGCCTTGATTCTTTCGCCAAAAATTCTTATTAATTTTGAAAAGTCCCTCCGTGGATTTGCGGGTCATTCCGAGAACTTTTCTTTTCTACACATAAAACAACATCATGGTAGTTCTGCTGAAAACAGCGTCAGTCCGGGTTAGTTTCATTCAAATCATGCAAGATAGAGTCCAAAACAAGGGCAAAAGTGTTTCGAAAAGTAGATACGTTGGAGACGTATCAAGGACCACACAAAATTTATATGGATTCATCTCCTGCTATCAGCTAATCTCATGGCGCTCCTGGTATTCCTACATTCGTAACTAGGTACAATGACCACGGCAAGATGAAATAAGATTATTCGTACGTTGACTTGCTGATTGAAGTGTGGAACGATCCTGTCATGTGTGGAGGAGCAAACAAGCAGTTCAGCCGAAGGTGGAAATAAACCAAGGATTTATGAAATTATATATAATCTTCCTTAGGCAGGTCAGTATCCCCTTCGTCCAGATGATCGTGTTTTGTCATGCCGAGCTATTGATATGTGCTACTGTTTTGCAACACCGTTTAAGTATAGCTATTGTTTTCCTATCTTTTCAGATTGAGGACAATGAAGATGATTTCAGGGGAACTGCACAATATGGACTCATGTTGAGTCATCTCTATAACCTCATGTGTTTGCTACAAAGGTGTCAGCATCAATTGCAAGATGAGGCAGCTAGCTAGTTGTGGAGTTGCCAACATGCTCAAAGTGCTCGCAACATTGAGAAGAAACAAGCATGCCCAGGAAATTAATGCGTGCACAAGGAGGCCCTTTGCTCAGAGAAGCATCGACCGATTTTATTTATTTCAACACCTTCTCACAGCTTTGTATTGGTTATAGTATGGTGAATCATTGAGATGCATAAACATGTTGAACTTTTGTTCTTCTGAATGTTAGTGTGCATACCATATCTTCTGAAGCTTAGTTTAATGTGAGTGTCTGCATCCAGTACCGCATCCTCTATTTTGGTGGATGCCAAGTTGAAAAAGGTTACCGATGAGTAGCCATAAGCTAGAGGCATCTCTTTTTTTCTTTCGAATGGGCAATAAGCTGGAGAGTGTCTCGGGCTGCCTCTAGCACAAGGCCCTCCAGTACGAAAACGGGCAGCCGACTGGGCCGACACAAAAGCCTATCCATCTTAAAGACCATTTGTTTTTGTTTTTTGCGAGGAGAAGCCCATATTTCTTGAAGAGGGGGCGATCCTAGAAAAACCCTCCTTCCTGCTCACTTCCACTTATACTCCCTCTGTTCGGGTTTGTTAGGCCCATGAGCCAATTGCTAAGACTAAGAAGATGCACACAGAGAAAATAAATCTCCTAAATTTACTCCATAACTACCCTATTAAATAGGCCTAGTAACAAACCAGATGCGTGCAGTGGCTGGCGGGCACATGCATCCTGCATGCATGGCCAGTCAGCCAAGTCCATGCCTAGCTCCAATGCAGCAACGCAAAAGAAGCACTACAAAAAAATACACTTCCGTGATGATACGTGTTTGTCACAGTAGGTCGCGTTTTTTGTCATGCATGTACATCCATGACGATTTTATGACAGAATCAAGATAGTCATACCTGTGTTGTCGTAGAAGTGTTCCATGACATTACCAAAATTATCATCACGGAAGTGTCCACTTCCATGACGATAAATTGCGTGTCACAGAAATGCTTTCGTAAAGGGTGACCAACACGTGGCATCCACCATAACGGAACACCGTTAAGCTATCGGGTCGGGTTTTGGATCCGATAACCCGTTAACAGCCCCGACCAATGGGGATTTTCCACGTGTAAAATCATCATTGGGTGGAAGAAACACATGTCGACTCATCGTTGGGACAGATGTCATCCACTCATTGGACAGAAGGCGCCTATGATACATCGACACGTGGCACGACCCAATAGAGGCCCATTCCTGTGAAAAGGCCGGACCATTTGACTTGGTCAAAAGGTGGTGGGCTGGCCCATGGAAAGCCTGTTAACGGGCTGTTCGCATATAGCCCATTTATAGCCCGCTAACCCCAGGCCCGTTACGCCCTATCCGAATTAGGCCTAGTAGCGTCATCTGGGCCATCCAATATGATTCCAGCCCGTTTTCACTTCTGGCCCATGTATGGCCCATGACGTCTTTCGGCCCATATGAGGCCCTTTATAACTCTTGGCCCATTAACGGCCCGTGGTGAAACTGGCCCGCAGTGAACAGTGTATCACTTTATACCCATTAACGGCCCGTGGTGAAACTGGCCCATAATGAACAGTGTATAACTTTATACCCATTAACGGCCCCTTATTCCATTGGGCCGTTTCCAGCCCATGTTATCTTTCGGCCTTCTCAGAGCCCATTTACTCTTGGGCTCATTTCCAGCATTCATTTACTTACGGCACGTTACTGTCATTTTCTGTTGTGGGCTAAATTCAGCCCGAGGTTACAGTCAGCCCGTTTTGTGGCCTGTTAATACGTTGGGCCGTTTTCATAGCATCATCAAATACGACCGATTAACGACGGCCCGTTATGGTCGGCCCATGAATAGACGATTCCAACTCTAGCCCGTTTACGGCCATAATGCAGTCTGTTATTGGCCCATATTTGGCCAACCGATCATACGGCCCGTACAAGGCCCATTGATGATACAGCCTGTAGAAGGCCCATTGTGTCTACGACACGTAGAAGGCCCATTGTTTCTACGGCCCATAGGAGGGAAATGGTAACTATAGTAAATATTTAGCCCATGGTTATTGTGGCCTAGTTTTAAAAAATAGGTTATTGCGGCCACTAGCAAACCGCGGAAAAAGAACTGCACTGACTACAAGCAAAGAAATAAACAAGACAATAAGGAAATAAATAAGCAAGCAACTTACGCTCGGCTATCATGGCTATTACACATATTACATCCACTGGGCATCAAAGTTCGCCACCAGTGCAAATATAGGGAACACAACAGCATATAAACGCTGCAGCAAAACAAGTCCAGAACTGAAACCACTTCAGAAGAGCTCAAGAAACAATATCCTGGGTACCCATAATGCAGGCAAGATGCTTAGCAAGCTTATTAACTTTCTCTTGTTTGGCGCTTAGGTCCTCCAGCACTTGCTGTTGCACCAGAAAGTATGCATCTGAATTCTGCAGGGACTTCCTCAATCCTTCGGCTTCCTGTCGTATAACATCTGATCGATGTCTTTCAACTTGAAGTTGAGACTCAAGAAGCCGAAGTGATTCAGGCAACGAGTTCGAAGATCTGGTGCCAACAGTGGTAGCCAGTAACTCTAACACTACACCAAGACAGGACTTTGGGGTTGTCTCAGTGTCTTCAATATAGTTTTTATCAACTTTCTTGGAGATCAACAGGGATGTCTCACTATCTTGAACCTTATCTGCATTACTTCCTTTACCATTGCATAACGGGGTACTCTTCTCCAATATTTTATCTGCGTTCTAAAAGAGAAACAAACAAACACATATCAGGTTTACAATGTAGTATATGAAACTCATTTTGGTAAACCAGATCAGTAGGAAGGTCGACAGGATAACAGCATGAAACAAACATATATCTATGTAGTATGGTCATTGTATGGTCTATATCATTCTAGTTTATGTCACCAAATCAAGATAGATACAGTTCGAATCATATCTATTTAAGACAAAGCAGCATAGACAGAATATAAGTGTGGGAAACTACACAACAATAACAACACTTGTAATGTGCATGGCATGAGAACATAACTGTTTATTCAATTGAAACTGAAATCAACATAGAGCAAGTTACAACAACAAACAGCCAAACACGTTGAAGAAACAGGTTTAAAACATACTTGTTGTGCCATTGGAGTTTCAACTGCATCCTTCAAATTTGAAATTAGTTGGTATCAGTAAATACAATGATGCAAGAGCAAAGTAGTATGAACCATAGCTACGCAACCTGGCCTGAGAACAATTCTTCTTCTACTTTAAGCGTTGACTTCGGGATCGGAGTGGTGGTCCTCGTGATTTGGGCACTGCAGTTGCCTTACTAACTGCTCGTGTTTGGGTGCTCTGTGGTGGAGATGGTGTTGTGTCAATCGGAACTGGGTGTCTATCTGCTGGGGTTGGGGTTAGAAGGGGTGTAGCTGGTTCTCTGTCCAATTGGGTAGGGGTACAATCTGCATGAGTGTGGGTTATGTGTGGTGGGGCTGGTTCTCGGGCAAGTACAACCGTGGTTCTATCTGCATAGACATGTAGCACGATCTTTCTGAAGACCGTGTTTTTACTCCCATAGATACTGCCATCACTCCCTCCAATTGAAATGGCTGATAAACAAGAAAAGTAATTGAATGTACAGACATTGTAAGATAGACAGGTGCAATGGATAGTAGGGAAGAAAACAGGGCATGCAATAATTCACATTTATGTTGTCTAAGCAAACAAAATAGCAGGACATAATTTCACATATATGATGGCCAATTAAACAGGATAGCATGACACAATTTCACATGTACGATGGCTAACTAAATAGGATAGAATGACATACTTCAAAATATGATGACTATGTAAACATGATGACATGATATAACTATACGATGTGTCTATTAAAGTGGTTGGCATGACATAAATCACAAACATGCCGTCGATGGAAACATGATGGCATGATATAATTCACGGATAGAATGACATAATTTAAAATATGATGACTATGTAAACAGGATGAGATGATATAACTATATTATGTCTTTAGAAAATGGGTTGTCATGCCATAATTCAGATACATGCTGTCTATGTAAACATCATGGCATGACATAATTCAAATATATGATTTATATACTAAGGAAGTGAGCAGAGGGCAATCGCATATATGATGTGTCAACTAAGGAGATGACATTCAATATTGTGTATATGATGTAAAAACCAAGCATTGCAATACAACATATGCATTATATGAGTAATATAACCCTGCCAAGTTTGAGCATACACCTCAAGGGGATAATAGGACTGGTCATCTGCCTCTGAATCCTCCTCTGAAGAGTTATCTGTAACCAGCTAGATATCTGCTTCAGCAGGTAGCATTGTCTACTCTGAAGACCTTGTTTTCACTCCAGATTTCTCCATCACCAATTCAAATGGCTGATGCACAGGAAGAGCAATTGAATATACAAACATTGTCGACAAAAGCAATGAGAAATACAAAAAAAGGATGACATGATATAATTCACATATATGACGCTTGCCTAAACAGCATGGCATTGCATAATTCACATACGTAATGCCTTGCAACAAGATAACATTGCATAATTCACATATATAATGTCTTGCAACAAGATGGAATTGCATAATTCACATATATAGTAATTAGACACTAAATAGGTGGCATTCACACAAAGCATGTATAAACTAAGCAAATGACATAGCAATGCAAGATATCATACGCATGATATGAGCAACATAACCCTGCCAAGTTAGGGCATGCACCTCGGGGGGGGGGGGATATGACTGGTCATCTGTCTCCAAATCCTCCTCTGAGGAGCTATCGGTAACCAGCAAGACATGCGCTTCGTCAGATAGCATTGTCTGCTCTGAAGACCTTGTTTCCACTCCAGATTTTTCCATGACCGTGCCGAATGGTGATGCACAGGAAGAGTAATTGAATGTACTAAAATTGTTGACAAATTTAACATGTAATAAAAAAATGATGGCATGATATAATTCACATATAAGATGACCGACTAACCAGGGTGGCATTGCAAAATTTACATATATGATGCCTGGCTAAACAAGATGGCATTGCATGATTCACATATACGATAAAGAAACTAAACAGATGGCATTGACACAAAGCATGTCTAAACTAAGCAGATGACATCTTTAATGTATACAGTAAGCAATGCAAGGCACCATATGCATGATATTACCAACATCAGCATGCCAAGTTAGAGCGAAGACCTCATGGGGTAAATAGGAGTGGTCTTCTCCTTCTGAATCCCCCTCAGAACAATTATCTTCCTCTTGATTACGATCCGAAATGGGTGGGGGGGCTGCCTTTGCGCCCACCATGGTACGATGTCTACATGAAATTTTATTGCCACGCAAGGTGTCGGGGGCGATGCTGGTTCCCGCCAACACCTATGGGGACAGGGCCCCTTTCGGTTCGGTGGGGGGCGGAGAGCGCACAAAGAGCGGATCGAGGCAGTGCACGCGGGGTGATTTTTTACCCAGTTTCGGGCCGCACAGATGCGTAAAACCCTACTGCTGCTTGTTTGTGTATATTAGATTCTTGCTCAGGAGCGATGGACGCTGCCAGACTGAGCGTGAGAGTGTTCTTCTGAGTTCCCGAAATGTGGAACCCTCCTCTACGTTGCACTTGGGCCTCCTTTTATACTAAAGGGGTCACCGACAGGGGGCAACGTAGACAAGAAGGGTAAAAATGGAAAAAGGATGTGGTAGGTATAGCTACCACTACTGTGGATACAGTGCACCCTACCTAACTCTGACGGCAGGGGACAAGGGCATTAAATGCCTGTCTGAGTCTCCTAAACAATGCAAAAGGTGACCGTTAGGAGCGCCACCGTTTGCCACGATGGGCTTCTCTTCATCTCCGCTTGCCACCACGTACCCCTAGCTGCACGGCCTCCCGCCACGTGCACTCTGGGAGAGTCCCAGAGCGACACGTTAGCAGGTGAGCTGGAGTGCGGGCACGCAGTGGGGGTTTCCCGCGGCAAGCTCCTTGCCGCGGCCGTCGTCTTGTCGCGTCCGGAAGCTTGTCGCTCGCCGGATCTTGCCGGGACGCAGGGCGCGTCGCGGCAAGCTTTCTTGGTATGTCTTGAGTGGCCTTCCCGGCAAGCTCCTCTTGCCGGGGTCTCGTCTCTTCCCGGCAAGCTCCTCTTGCCGGGGCCTTGGTTTGCCTTCCCGGCAAGCTCCTCTTACCGGGGCCTCGGTTGGCCTTCCCGGCAAGCTCCTCTTACCGGGGCCTTGGTTTGAGTACTTTGTTCTCGAATGGTCTTTAAGGGAACCACGGAGGGTCCTGGCGGTCACCCGGCAAGCCTTGCCGCGGGGCGCTGCAACTGCCCGTGCACGAGTTCGAGGTAATGGGGTACCCCTACTCTAGTACACCGACAGGAGCCCCCGGGCCTGGGCCATACACGGTGCCGAGCGCTGTTGGGCCAGGCCCAAAACAGTGCACGGGCACGCGCGACCTAGGTCACGCCGAATCTAACTCTGCTCCCACCGCGCACGCCCAGAACGGCACGCGTCAAACGCGGCGTCGTGGGAGAGATCGTGGGAGTTTGTTCACTTGGGAGGCCAAAACGTCCGCCCCGTCCCTCTTTATAAGCAGGGGAAACAGGGGCACTTCCTCCGTCTTCGCCATTCGCTGTTGCAATCTCAGAAGCCTCCGCCGCCCCCCTCCGCTTCCAAAGTCGAAAGAGGGCAGCGCTCCGCTCCCGTTGCCGCCGCCACCACCAGCGCCGTCGATCTCCCCCACCGCCTCCGCCATGCCTCCGAAGCCTGGGAAGGGGAAGGCCACGAAGGCCGCGACCGCGAAAGCTGTGAAGTCGATCGAAGCGCAGCGGCTCGAGGCGCTGCGGAAGGAGCGGGCCACCTTCCCCCCCGAGCTCTCCGCGGAGGAGCTGAGGGAGTGGTACTATCTCTTCTGGTCGACGGAGATGCGGGCACATCCGCGCACAAAGGTACTCTCCGCCGTCGCCTCACAAGCAGCTCCAGCTAATGGATATCCTTCCTTCGCCGTGTTCTTCTACTGCGGGCTCTGCCCGCCATTCTCTGATTTCTTCTGTGATATTATGAACACCTACGGACTCCACCTCCTTGATTTCACCCCCAACGCTGTTCTGACCATGGCAGTTTTCGCCCATCTATGCAAAAACTTTGTCGGAGTCCACCCCAACGTAGCTCTCTTCCGCCATTTCTTTATGCCTCGTGTCGAGAGAGGGGAACCTCTTGCCGGCGGGATTGCCTGGATCTCGCGGGCTGGCAAGAAGGAGACCTATCTGGAGGGGGAACTCCGCAGCAAGTGGGACGAGTGGAGAGCGGATTGGTGCTGGATTGTAGAAGAGAGCCCGTAGCCGTTCACCACCTTGCGCCAAGCCCCAGCAGTGCGCGGCAACGACTGGAGCGCTCTGTCCGTGGATGACGACAAGCTGACGATCGCCACCACTCGGATCTTGCGTCTCAGGCTTGCCGGGTTGACTGTAGGAGCTGTCGGCACAGATTTCCTTCGCCGGCGCATCGCCCCTCTGCAGGCGAGGGGGAGGCCTGCCTGGGAATTTGGAGGCCCGGCGGATATAATGAGGTTGCGTCCAGGCCTTAACTTCAATTTCACCATCCTAGAGTTGGACGGGATGCTTAAGGAGATATTCAAGCATGACCCACAGCATCCCGAGTGGTTCAGGTTGCCGGCAGGTGTCGTTCCTCTGTGCAACAACTCCTTGCGCGACCGCATCTGCGCAATGATGCCGTTGTGTGACTCGCACGGGATCGCTCCAACTTGGCAAGAGCCCGCCGGCGACGTCGTGCAGCAGTTCTTTGATAGCTTAGTGGAGGTGGCGGTCAGTGCTGACGAGAAGAAGCTTCTCACCCGCGACACCACTGATCAAGAGATGGAGCGCATCGCCACCAGGGCGGAAGAGGCAGCGGCAGCCGCGGCCGCGGGTGAATTCGGGTTCACCGTGGAGGAAGCGGACGCGGCGTTGGCGATGAGCATTGCCGAACGGGAGCAGCCCGAAGAGGAAGAAGAGCTCGCCGCGCCCGACGTCGAGTCGAATGAGCCCGCCGAGGGTACGAGCGGCCCGCCACCTCTGGGGAGCTTGCCGGGAGCAAGACCCGGAATGTAGCCCCCAGTGCAGCCAAGAAGACGCCTCAGTAGGACCGGGCATGCAGCAGGGCGGCAAACTGGTACAGTCCATAGAGGATGAAAAACATGAAAGAGAGGATTACAAGTTCTAGATACATCTAAGGCCCAAAGGCTTACAAACTAAAAAGATAAGATGCCCGTAATCCCTTTGCTGTCCCCCTTTTCAGGAGGCAGGTCAAGGAGGCGAAAAGGGCAAAAGGAGTGCCTAGGCGAGCTACGGGTGCCAGAAGACACCAAGGGAACATCCCGGGGGCTGTTCGAAGGCTGAACGGCGACGGCGACGCCAGAAGCGGGGCTCGAAGACGGGGCGACGGGACGTCAGCACGCTGTCGAGGGCACCACGCCCCCGTACTCCGGCTTGACGGCCTTGTCGCTCGCACTCTTCCCCTTCCGCAGCCTCCCTACGCCAGCCGCCCAAGGAGACGACCCCGGCGAGTTCAAGAAGCCGGCGACACGGATGATGGGGTCACCGGTGCCGCGCAAGGCAGCGCCCGACGCCTAGTCGGACCCACTACTCTGCCGCCCGCTACCCTCGTCGTCGCTGTCGCTCCCCTCCTCGTCGCTCTCGCTCGAGGAGGAGCCTTTGCTGTCGGAGGAGCTATCCGCGCAGCACTTCGACCGAGTGCCGAAGCACCCGAAGGCCTTGACGGAGAGGAGATCACCCTCCATCAACTTAAAATGGAGGGTAAACCCCTCCGTCAAGCTGTGGATGCGGGAGAACGTCTTCCACCCTCGATCAAGATACATCACATTAGGGGCTGGGAATGCAACGCGAACTCGCGCCAGAGATGTCGGGGGCGATGCTGGTTCCCGCCAACACCTATGGGGACAGGGCCCCTTTCGGTTCGGTGGGGGGCGGAGAGCGCACAAAGAGCGGATTGAGGCAGTGCACGCGGGGCGATTTTTTACCCAGCTTCGGGCCGCACGGATGCGTAAAACCCTACTGCTGCTTGTTTGTGTATATTAGATTCTTGCTTAGGAGCAATGGACGCTTCCAGACTGAGCGTGAGAGTGTTCTTCTGAGTTCCCGAAATGTGGAACCCTCCTCTACGTTGCGCTTGGGCCTCCTTTTATACTAAAGGGGTCACCGACAGGGGGCAACGTAGACAAGAAGGGTAAAAATGGAAAAAGGATGTGGTAGGTATAGCTACCGCTACTGTGGATACAGTGCACCCTACCTAACTCTGACGGCAGGGGACAAGGGCATTAAATGCCTGTCTGAGTCTCCTAAACAGTGCAAAAGGTGACCGTTAGTAGCACCACCGTTTGCCACGATGGGCTTCTCTTCATCTCCGCTTTCCACCACGTACCCCTAGCTGCACGGCCTCCCGCCACGTGCGCTCTGGGAGAGTCCCAGAGCGACACGTTAGCAGGTGAGCTGGAGCGCGGGCACGCAGTGGGGGTTTGCCGCGGCAAGCTCCTTGCCGCGGCCGTCGTCTTGTCGCGTCCGGAAGCTTGTCGCTCGCCGGATCTTGCCGGGACGCAGGGCGCGTCGCGGCAAGCTTTCTTGGTATGTCTTGAGTGGCCTTCCCGGCAAGCTCCTCTTGCCGGGGCCTTGGTTTGCCTTCCCGGCAAGCTCCTCTTACCGGGGCCTCGGTTGGCCTTCCCGGCAAGCTCCTCTTACCGGGGCCTTGGTTTGAGTACTTTGTTCTCGAATGGTCTTTAAGGGAACCACGGAGGGTCCTGGCGGTCACCCGGCAAGCCTTGCCGCGGGGCGCTGCAACTGCCCGTGCACGAGTTCGGGGTAATGGGGTACCCCTACTCTAGTACACCGACACAAGGCTCGTCTCTTTTGCCCTACATGACCAGTTCCATTATGTACAATAAATGGCATGCATAGGAATAAAACATAGTGAGATTATGTAAGGAGAGCATGCACAAATCCAGAGTGATGGTAGCAAAGTGTGGATAGACCCAAAACCAATGATAGCAGGCAGATAATAGCTTTAGCTAAAAAATACAGATAATGGCTCCTTTAATGTTTGTTTGCACCCAACATGAAACTCATAGTAGACACCGGAGATTAACCAGATAGTAGACAGGTAGTACTGATTGCTGCCCCAATATGTACCCCACAACCATTTTAAAACTCAAGTTTCAGCATTAGTTTGGACCTGACTCAGAGTCTAATAGGTGAACACAATGATAATGTAGCATGCCATCATATTAAGCGACGCATAACGTAAGCAGACACGGAAGAGTGCGACCTCTCTTGCGGACACGTGTAGTCCTCAAGGCCATCTACTCAGTTGATGATGGTAATGCAGTTGTCGTGGCTGCCGACAGCGGGGAAGAAGATCTGAGGCGGCGAAAGACAGTCTGGAGAGCGGATCCCTGCTGTGGTGAACCCTTCCGTCGTTGGAGCAGCTGAGCTGGGGTGGAACACAGCGCCGCAGGAGCAGGACAAACCACACAAGGTTTTCTTTGACACATATCTGTAATAGAAGTAATTGAGTAAGGGCTTGGTTGAATTTGAGGATTCTAACAATACAGGGATAGGAAATAGACACAAATAGGATAGGAATGCACGTGCAAAACAGAGAATTTAAAAACACAGGATTTCTGCCAATCTGGGTGTTTGATTCACAACAATTGGAAGATCACAGGATGCAAAAAAGCATGGTGAGATTAAGTCAAACCACAAGAAAATGTACGGTTATAATGCTATTATGCTACTATCTCTTAGTATTGTGCTTGATGAATAGGAATATGAAAAGGAGGAGAAGTGGAAATTAGAATTCCTACGGTTTTTCTTTCAAGGAGACACTAAAGGAACAAATCCTACAGTTTTCCTTTGCTCCATTCCTTTGCACCAAATTCATGAAAAGTAGTACCATAGGAAACTTTCCAATTCCTATGTTTTTCATTCACTTTTCCTTTCAAGCACTGGCGATTCTAGTAGGCAGGCTTGAGCAAGGAAAATCCTACACTAAATTTTTTTTGTGCTACTTCTATTACTTTGGACCCAGGCCACTGCCATACTATCTCAACTCCCAGGCCCATCGACAAATGCACAGCTCAGACGCGCAGAGATAAATAATGATGGCGTTCAAGAGAGTCCATCACGTATAGCTAAGTTTCTTGGTACCTCACTGCTTGTCATCTAGTAGGATAAAATAATCTTATTTCCCATTACTACGAGTGCTCAGTGGACAATATATATAACATGTAGAGTAAAAAAGAGATGCAACAAGTGTTCAACCTCTTTGGCGAAGCCATGTCGATCTCAGCGTGATTGGGTTGGCCGGTGAGGATGCTCCGGCTGACTTGGCTGTCGAAGGAGGGGAATAAGATCTTAGGCGTCTGGAGATGGAGCCCGAGGTACTGCTCCGCTGTGATGGAGGGTTTCATCATTGGAGCAGCTCCGGCGAGTTGTACGACGCTGAGGCTGTAGCAGGACAAGAGAGACAACGAACAACGTTAACCTGAGTGGAATTCTAATAGCGTCTCCAATACATGATGTAAAATACATAACCACAAATTGCTAGATGTAAAATACATCAGCCGCTCATCTCTGAATTTAACTATCGAAACTGAATTTAACTATCGAAATTGAACTTAACTGTCGAAACTGAACTTAACTATCGAAACTGAATTTTGCTGTCGAAACTAAATTTTGCTGTCGAAACTGGACGCACTAGCAAGGTGAGGCTACACGTCGGCCGACTGACCTTTTCATCTCTGGTCAGTCGATTTTGCAGCCGTTGGATACGAAATCAAGCGCCTGCGGTTCATCTTCAACCTCCACCCCCCTGAGCCGCCAGCCACCACCGGCCAAACAGCAGCCCCCCGCCGCCCGCGGCCGGCGGTGCGCCGCCCCGCCCACCCCGGAAACACTCCCCACTGCCGCTCCGCCGCCGCCCCGGCCATCCCTCTAGCCCCCCCCCCCCGTGCCGAGCTTTTTCTCCGGCGATCCCCACGCCACCGCCCCGCCAACGCCCCGCCACCACCGGCGACCACTGCCCCCACCCTGAACCCTAAGATAGATAGTGGGGTACCTCTCTGGCGAGCCCCCTGATACGTCTCCAACGTATCTATAATTTTTGATTGTTCCATGCTATTATATTACCCCTTTTGGATGTTTATGGGCTTTACACATTTATATCATTTTTGGGACTAACCTACTAACCGGGGGGCCATCCCATATTGTTGTTTTTTTGCCTATTTCAGTATTTCGAAGAAAAGGAATATCAAACGGAGTCCAAACGGAATGAAACCTTCGGGAGCGTGATTTTTGGAACGAACGTGATCCAGAGAGCTTGGAGTGCAAGTCAAGAAGCTGCCGAGGAAGCCACGAGATAGGAGGCCGCGCCCCCCTGTAGGGCGCGCCCCTGTCTCGTGGGCCCCTCGGGCAGCCACCGACGTACTTCTTCCTCCTATATATACCTACGTACCCCAAAAACATCCAGGAGCACCACAAAACACAATTTCCACCACCGTAACCATCTGTATCCGCGAGATCCCATCTTGGAGCCTTCGCCGGCCCTCTGCCAGAGGGGGAATCGACCATGGAGGGCTTCTACAACAGCATCCTTGCCCCTCCGATGAGTTGTGAGTAGTTTACCATAGACCTACGGGTCCATAGTTATTAGCTAGATGGCTTCTTCTCTCTTTTTGGATCTCAATACAATGTTCTCCCCCTCTCTTGTGGAGATCTATTCAATGTAATCTCTTTTTGAGGTGTGTTTGTCGAGATCCGATGAATTGTGGGTTTATGATCAAGTTTATCTATGAATAATATTTGAATCTTCTCTGAATTCTTTTATGTATGATTGAGTTATCTTTGCAAGTCTCTTCGAATTATCAGTTTGGTTTGGCCTACTAGATTGGTCTTTCTTTCCATGGGAGAAGTGCTTAGCTTTGGGTTCAATCTTGCGGTGTTCTTACCCAGTGACAGAAAGGGTTGCAAGACACGTATTGTATTGTTGCCATCGAGGATAACAAGATGGGGTTTATATCATATTGCATGAGTTTATCCCTCTACATCATGTCATCTTGCTTAATGCGTTACTCTGTTCTTATGAACTTAATACTCTAGATGCAGGAAGGAGTCGGTCGATGTGTGGAGTAATAGTAGTAGATGCAGGCAGGAGTCGGTCTACTTGTTATGGACGTGATGCCTATATACATAATCATGCCTAGATAATCTCATAACTATGCGCTTTTCTATCAATTGCTCGACAGTAATTTCTTCACCCACCGTAATACTTATGCTATCTCGAGAGAAGCCTTGTGACGCCCGGATAATCAAGCTACAGTAAACTCTGCTAATGATGCCACGTCACCTCCGTTACTGTTGCTAATCCCTCGTTAGTTCAAGAACCGATTCAAAATTGAAATTCCAAATATGGCATATAACA
The DNA here is from genome assembly GCF_018294505.1 of Triticum aestivum. Taxonomy (NCBI): domain Eukaryota; kingdom Viridiplantae; phylum Streptophyta; class Magnoliopsida; order Poales; family Poaceae; genus Triticum; species Triticum aestivum. Next base: position 386,235,555 of record NC_057813.1, read on the forward strand.
AAAGTTTTCACACAATAAAACAAAAATGTTTGGTTTGTGCCAAATAATTCATAAGTAATATTGATGGATAAACCAAGTCTTTATAAAGAGTTTAAATGCACTTAACTAAATAAAACAGTAGCAAAACAATTATTTGAATGCTTTTAAATTAATAAACAAATTTTAAACTAGTTAATGTAGTCACCAAACTTTTTAAGGCCGTGGGTTATTCAGAGACATAATTTAGGAGCTATTGTCATATTTTACAAAACTAAAGAAAGTAAAAGTAAAATAAAACAGAAAAGGAAAAATAAATAAAAGAAAATAGAAAACAGAAACAAAAAATAAAATAAGAGGAGAACCCCCCCTTTGGGCCACGGCCCAGCTGGCCTCTAGGCCAATCAGGCCGACAAGGCCGGCCCACCCCGGCGCCCTACTAGGTCACCCCGACCCCCCACCGAACCGAACCCTAGTCCCCAACCGCCCCACTCCCCCACGTCTCTCTCTCGTTCTCCCCCCCACCCTCGCTGGATCTGGATCAAGCCCGATCCCCTTGCTCCACACGCGCCGCCGCACAACTGTGCTCGCGCAGGGCAGCACCCCACCCCGCCTAGTGCGCCTCCTACCTCCCGCCGGCGACCTCGCCAACCTCCTGTGCCACATCGCGCACCGGATGCCCTTCCCGAAGACCAGCTGCCTCCGTCGCGCGCCATCGCCCGACGCTGCTGTCTCGTTGTCGACCACCGCCGGCCCGAGCTCCGGCGCCGCCCCGGGCCCGCTATAGCACATCTACAGGGCTATGTTAGCCCCCCTTCCCTTCCCCTCTTCTTCCCTGGCGGATCCGCCGTCGCGTCCGCATGCGCGCACTTGCCGCCCGTGCCATTCCTGCTCCCTGCACACCGTGCCAGACTGCGCCCGCGCCCGATGTCGTCGGTGCCCTCTGCTGCACCCGCGCGTCGCCTGTGCCCCGGATCTCCCCTGACTCGCACTTCCCCCGTAGTCCCGTGCCCTCGCCATGGCTCGCGCGCGCACCCGCCGGCGTCCTTTGCCTCCATCGTGCCACGGCCGCGCCGCACCTTGCGCCCGCTTGCAGCGTGCCTCGTGCGCCTCTCCCCCCCTGCTCACTGCTGCTCCGGCACGGGTTTGCCCGCGCAGCCGCCCGGTCCGGCCCTGACCATGCACCTACGTCCGACGACCCAACCACGGCGCCCCTCGCCTTGCGCCCCACCTCGTCCCCTCACCGCTCCACCAGCGGTGCTGCAACTCCGGCGCGCCGTCCTCACCTCCCCGCGTTGCCACTCCACGCCCCGCCGCCGGCCTCGCAGTGCTCTGTTGGGCCGTTCGCCCGCTAACCCAGCGCTCGCATGCCCGTGTTCGTTAAGGCCCTTTGGGGCCAATGACAAGGGGCCCCACCCTCCCAAAACGTTTTATAAAAAGAAAAGGAGATAGAAAGATAATAGTAATAATAATAAATTTAATTAATTAATTAATTAACTAACTAAATTAATTAAGTTAATTAATCCTACTTAATTAATCTAATTAACCTGTTAGTTTAATTCAATAGTAATTAGTTTAACCTAAACCCTAATCAACCTAACAATGTATGACAGGTGGGTCCCACATGTCAGGTTGACCAGTCAACCTCTGTTGACTGCTGACGTCAGCATGACATCATGCTGATGTCGTAAATCCAATTTCGAATTAAATTAAATAATTAATTAAATTCCAGAAATTAATAAAATCTTTAGAAAATCACATCTTTTAAACCATAGATCGGATAAAAATATTTTATACATGAAAGTTGCTCAGAACGACGTGACGAATCCGGATACGCAGTCCGTTCGTCCGCCATGCGTCCCTAGCATAGTGAACCTGCAACATTTCACCTCCGGTTCATCTATCCGAAAACGCAAAACACCGGGGATACTTTCCCAGATGTTTCCCCATTTCGCCGGTATCACCTACTACCGCGTTAGGGCACACCTAGCACCGCGTATTGCCATGTTACGCTTTGTGATGCTTTGATTGCTCTATTATTTATTGTGTTCCCCTTCCATTACTTCTTTCCGGTACACCCCGAGACTGCCGGCGACCCCCAGTTCGACTACGGTGTTGATGACCCCTCCTTCTTGCCAGAGCAACCAGGAAAGCCCCCTCCCTTGAACTACTTGGAGATGCTACTTGGAGGACTTCAATCTACTCTCTTCTACATGCTGCAAGACGGAGGCTGCCAGAAGCGTAGTCTTTGATAGGACTAGCTATCCCCCTCTTATTCTGGCATTCTGCAGTTCAGTCCACTGATATGGCCTCCTTACACATATACCCATGCATATGTAGTGTAGTTCCTTGCTTGCGGGTACTTTGGATGAGTACTCACGGTTGCTTTCTCCCCCCTTTTCCCCCTTTCCTTTCTTTCTGGTTGTCGCAACCAGATGCTGGAGTCCAGGAGCCAGACGCCACCGTCGATGACGACTCCTACTACACCGGAGGTGCCTACTACTACGTGCAGCCCGCTGACGACGACCAGGAGTAGTTTAGGAGGATCCCAGGCAGGAGGCCTGCGCCTCTTTCGATCTGTATCCCAGTTTGTGCTAGCCTTCTTAAGGCAAACTTGTTTGACTTATGTCTATACTCAGATATTGTTGCTTCCGTTGACTCGTCTATGATCGAGCACTTGTATTTGAGTCCTTGAGGCCACTGGCTTGTATTATGATGCTTGTATGACTTAGTTATGTTTTAGAGTTGTGTTGTGATATCTTCCCGTGAGTCCCTGATCTTGATCGTACACATTTGCGTGCATGATTAGTGTATGGTTAAATCGGGGGCGTCACAAGTTGGTATCAGAGCCGACTGCCTATAGGAATCCCCCTTCCACACTCCTTGGCCGAAGTCGAGTCTAGAAATTGTAAAACTTTTACTAACATGGCTGTGTGCCTTACGGGCCCACGTCGCCATTGGGTGGTATTAGGATCTTTTACTCCTCGATCCTTACTCTGGGACTTTGATCTCTCTTCTATTCGGGTTTAAATGATTTTGCTAACTCTGACTCTAGGTTCTCGTAAAATACTTTATCCCAGAGAGCCCCTCACTCCAGATGATCGCTTGCTGCACCGAAGGATTTCGAAGATACTCTCCGATGTTCTCGAGACTTTGTGCTCGTTGCTCTTACAATTACCTACCACTGATTTATCCCTATGGATAAATACTTACACCCTTCGTTCTTAATTTTATTCCAAGTTGATCTTGTTAATACAAGATGCCCCGAACCGCTCTCCGCTGTTCCAAGAAACCTTTGAGCTTACTGCTTTACAGTTCTTGCCTCATGAATACCCTTACGGATAATTCCTCGCACTTATCGAGTATCTGCTCTTTCCCAGTTGTTCATGTGTTTCACAAAAGTTTTTGAAATACCATTCGATCTTCCAAAAATCCTGAGCATCCTCTTGCTCTTGATATTCTTGCTTACTTGCATTATGGTTAATCCCATAAGTCTCGTAATCTTATTGGCATCTCTTGTCATTATGACTTTGATCCTATGGATTCAACATGAGTGCGAATGCACGCAATCATCAGTTGATCCTTTTAAATTATATTTCTGGCTCAGACATCTTTCGAACATGAGCTGGTTCTCGGCCAATCAGATTACCATCGATTGTGCCCCTAAGTCTATTCAACTTATCCATCCTTGATCAGAGCATCTGCTTCTGATCCTTTGATTTGGAATCATAATTCCTTTGCATTTAAGCTTCGAATTATTCAGATGATTCCATAACCTGTTGCATTTGCATTCTTTCCTCTTCTGCTTGAGTACCGATACACACATCAGGTCCTTTGTGTACCATCAATTCCTTTGTTGGATTTTATTCGACAACGTCCTTCATATTCAATCACGTTGTAAGTTCTTTCCCTGATACATAATGCCAATGGTAAATCCTATTCTCTAAATTGGACAACGATGCTCTGCTTTCGAGCTTGTGTTATTTACTCCTGAAGTGCGCATTATATGTTCCTAAGATGCCCCGGTGGGTTGAACCTATACCTTTCCTAAAACCGTATGAACCCGAAAATTTTCACAAGTTGTACCCTTCTTGT